>NC_056726.1:27296922-27322769 GCF_019279795.1 Protopterus annectens
CCAGAACTTGTCAGAGATTTGGGATGCATGGCTAGGGTTAAAACGGCCCTTGTTGACATTAGTTTGGTACACACCTATGAACCTATTAACCCTATCCCTGTGGAAATCAAGTAAGATTGTCACACCATGAGAGTATACAGCTCAGAAGCTCACTTTTCAGATGTCAGAGCAATAAGCAAAACAGTTTTCCATGATATGAATTTAAGATCAGAGTGAGTTCCTGGTTCAAAAGGTGATGGGCCAGTTTTCAATAAGAGAGTTGAGATCCCACAAAGGAGGTATTTCCTTATGAGGGGGCCTCATCTGCAATACTTCTTTGTTGAACTGTTTTCCAAAAAATGAAAAATGAAAGAGGGCGATCCATTGGTTGACAAGAATCAATGGCCACTAAATACACTTTAATGGATGCATACGCTAAACCATCCTGAAGTAGCTTACACCAAAATTTCAAGACCAGAGGGATATTAACCACAATGGACCCTCTGTTTCCATTTAAGCACCACTTAGAAAACCTTATCCATTTGTAAGCATAATATTTTCTAATAGCAGGTTTTCTGGCCTCCTTTAACATCTGCTGCACATCCTCAAGAAACAAGAATCATGCAGACTGTCAATAGACATTTGTCCAAATCAGGGTGCAATAGTCGCTCCTGAGACTGTGTGAGCAGGTCCAGCATGTGAGGATGTCTGTGGTAATTGCCCTTGGCTAATACCATTAACAGGGATAACCAAGACTTCCTGGGCCAATACAGGGTAGCCACAATGATCTTTGGAATTTATCTTTGAACTTTCAGAAGTACCCTGTGAGTCAGTGAAAAGAGTAGAAATGAAAACAGGAATGTTCCCATCCTAGGGAACAAGAACACATCTGTCCTCCAAGCATGGCTGCAAGGATGTCTGGAATAGAATTTCTTCAGCTGTCTCTTTGAAAGGAGATGAACAGGTCTATTAGAGGCATTCCTCACATCTTGACTAGATCCTAGAACACGACTGCCTTACGCTTCCACTCATGCAGGTCTGCCTAGGAACTGCTCAGTCTGTCTGCCACAATGTTCTGTTCTGGCGAGATGTATGATGCCTAAAGCCAGAGGGATTACTGAGAAGCCTGCTCCCATGCTATCATTAGCAATCAGCACAAGGGTTAAGACTTTGTACTCACTAGTCTGTTGCGTTACCGCATCACTGTGGTTATGTCTGTAGCCATCAGAAAAGGACCCAGTGTCTAAAACTGGTGAGTGACTTTCAAGTCATAAAACACTGCCAGTTCCTCCTAGATATGATATACTTCCATGTATCTTTTGGTTTTTAAATGGCTAGCATCCTCACTGAAACAGCTCCCCAGGTAAAGTCAGGCAAATCTGTCAGGACAGATTGTATTGGCACTGGAGGGGGGAAAGGAAGCCCTGGACTGATGCTCAACTCACATCTACACCACTGTAATTCTCTTCTGATGAAAGGTAGCACTGACAACTGGGATGCCAAGAAATGAAGGTGCTGTGACCAACAACTTTGGACATACCACTGAAGTTTTCTCATGTGAAGAAGAGCCAGTGATAAAATGAGAATCATAGAAGTCAAAAGTCCAAAAATGTCTAGAAATTCTCTCACCATGGTGACATTCCTTTGGGAGAGTTCCACAAAACCTCTCTAGCATGACAAAAGCTTGTCTTCAGGCAGAAAAAACAGACTCATGTTGAAGTTAATATAGCACTTCAGACAGACTAGTCTTTGTGAGAGTGCAAATCATGATTTTAGCAAGATCAGCTTGAACCCTAGATAGTAGTGTCTGGACGAGGCCTTTTCTAGTGATTCCACACACCTGGATGGAGACTCTGTACAGATAAGAAAGTCATCCAAGTACTGACAAATGTGAATTCCCAGAGTCTGTCAGTGAGCCATCACTGAAGCAAGGCATTTGGTAAACACTCACACTGCCGTGGATAGCCTAAACAGCAGTATAGAAAACTGATAGTGTGAACCAGACACAACAAATCTCAGATGTCCCCTGGAGTGATGAGCAATGAAGATATGAAGAAAGTCATCCATCAAGACCAAGGTCACCATGAAGCAGTTGTCCTGAAACAGAGGAAGCACTGCCTGCAAGATGAACATCTTGAATTTGAGGACCTTAACAAACATATTTTAAAAAGAAAGTCCCCCTCCCCACTGGTCTCTACAACTGCTGTTATTGAGTGACCAAGACAATACTAGAGAAGAATGCTTGTGTTCTTTCTAAAGAAGGGGACACTTCTATGACACCAAGTCCAGCATTTGCTGTAGAATAGGAGGATTTAATAAAAAGAAGATATGGTCTTCTAATTAGCAAATTTCACTGGGAACCAGAAGCAGGGTCAGCAGACAAAAGGGTTTGGAGGCCAGAAGAATCCAAGCAACCATAAATTTCTTAAACTCTTCATTAGGCAAAATCTTGAGCTTTCTAGAAGACATCCCCCAATGCTGGGATAAAAGGACGGAAAAAATCTTTTTGGATCTCTGTATGTGTTTGTCTTCATAGGAAGTCAACTGATCTGACACAGAGAGATCAGAGTCCTCAAACACAGGATCACCTTCAAAAACAGGATCCTTGGCATACTGACTGGGTTTGGAAACACCGGCGTTACTATAACCCCACCGTGCACATGTAACCAATGGCCTGAACCATGGATGTATCCAAAGCCACCATTTCAGGTGGGAAACTAGTAAGAGACTGCTGCCACACCATGTGAAGGGCCTTCTGTCTCTTTTTAGTGTACACTACACAAGTGGGGGAATCCACAGGGGGGAAGTATCAGTACTGATAACAAATTCTTCACCTCTGACTTCCCCTGCACCTAAAGGGTTTGGTTCTCCTATACCTGAAAAAGTCAATGGTACAGCCCCAGAGGATGTAGCTGACCCTCATGTCACACACAGTTGTAGTACTATCACCACACCAGGAGATCTGCATAGATACCAGAACCATAGAGTGAGGGGGAGGGAGTGCCCACCCACTTTTACAGCTGCAAGACCTGTAACTCCATGGAGTTTTTCCTTAAGGAGGACTCATGCGTGCATCACACACTAACGTGAATTAATTTAAACGCAAAGTGCATGCAGAAACACTATGTTCCTTTCTGATCACATCATTGCTGCTGCTAGCGCATGCTATGCTGCCAGAGTTACCCACGGTAAGGAGAAGTGCTCCGTTACTTATTTTATGCAGGAGAAGTGCTCTGTTATTTCCGTTACTTATTGTATGCTGGAGACGTGTTCCATTACTTCTGTTACTTCTTTTAAGCAGGAGAAGTGCTCGTTACTTATTTTATGGAGGTGTGTGTGTGTGTGTGTGTGTGTGTGTGTGTGTGTGTGTGCGTGTGTGTATGTGTGCATGCATGTATGTAGGCATGCAGATGTGTGTACATGTGTAAGGGGATGAGAATACAACAGCAAGAATTAAGGCAAGCAATGCGTATGCATTAGATGCATATGGGATTTCAAATAGAGAATGTGATTAATGTTTCAAGCAGAGAATTAAATGATTAGGAATTATGTTTGTTAGTACTCGTTTATATTTTGTACTCTCTTTGTTACGCCTTTGCCTGATTTATTTTTTGATTTACATTGCTTTTCTTCAAATTTACATCTGAAGTTGTTGCATTATAAATGTTGCAGTATGTGATTGTGTGCGTGTGTGCGTGTGTGTGCGTGTGCGTGTGTGTGTGTGTGTCACTTTAATATCCTGCAGGTGCCCCCTTATTTTGCCACACTTCCTTATTAAATATTGCTAGTGGACTGATTAGCTGTAATCAGATATGATTTTGCTATTTGCATTAAAGATGTCAGAGACAAGATTTTTTTTTTTTTAATCCAATTCTGTCTGTATGTTGTTAAAGTGCATTTACTGCTGATTTATTAATACTGTTTATTGTGCTAGAATCTACATTTGGGACAGATTATGGCCTTTTTTTCTAATGAGAGTAGGACATCTGTTGATGTTCCAGGCATTCTACTCATTTCTGTTTCAATTTAAAAGTTAATTTTCTGTTCAGCTGTGACTTCTAAGTGTAGCCTTTAAATTGTGCTACACAGTAGGAACTTCTGCTCTATTTGGCTGGTCTGTTTTGTGCTCTTTCTGTTTCTGAAACACATCAGGGAAGTGTGCATTTTATTTAATCTAATTCCATATGTTTAGTGTATTTACTGATAATAAGTTAATATTGTTTACTGTGCCAGAGTTTTGTTCTTTTGAGGACATTTTTGGATTACAGAGTATGCGTTCTGGGTATGTTGCTTTCTTCAGACAATTGATTTTCTAAATAGTTTTGTCTTTCAAGTGTAGCATTTAAATTGTACTGCATACTATGGCCTCTTTAATTTACTTGATTGGACTGCTCTCTGTTACATTTCTTTGATTTACACTTCTGCTGAAATGACCAGCTCTAACATGATTTGATCATTTTAATGGTCTCCATAATATCAGAGACGTGTGATCTTTTCATTTATTCCAATTACATCGGAGTGCTTTTAAAGTGCATTTGATGGTGATCAGTTAATAATGCCAGAGGTTGTGTTTCTATTTTTGACACTTTTTGCCCTTTTTCTAATAGAAATATGATATCTGGTGGTGTTCTGAGTGTTTTGCTCAATGTAGGCTTAATCTAAGGTCGATCATTTGCTTGAATCACTCTATAGGTCTCCACGAATCAGGATTAAAGTGTCACTCCAGAAATCCACATAATTCAGGCAGTCTCTTGGTTGCCAACTACAACCCTTCCACTTCCACTGAGTCTACATGTCCAAGTAGAAATGGCCTAGCAAATGGTGACTGTTATTCGGCACACTGGCTCACTAGGCTGGACAAATACTACTTCCACACTATGCAGATGGATCGCTGATACTGTACTGTGTTGTAACTTAAAGGGAGTGGATGCTGCAGTCCTGTGAATGTCCTCCTTTGGAGGAGTTACCTAATAACTATGCACCTGTTATCAGTTTGCCATTCATTCCCTATTGCAATGTTACTAGCTTATCATTTTTTAATGTAACATAGGAAATGTATTCTTCAAGGGAACAACAACTTTATTTGTAGATGAAACAATGAAATATAAAGTTGTTTGCTAGCAGCATCCTCTTTATTAGTTAGAGATCCCTTTAATGTGGAATTATTTACATGACTTACTTCTGCAGACATTTTGCATATACACTGATATTGGTGGATTATAATGACAGAAGTTTGAGTGGCCTTTTATAGTTGACATTTTCTGAAATGAGTAGTTTTGTCATTATTGGTTCATACATTTTGCTTCATTGCTTACTAGAAGACTGTTCAAAACTACAAATTTAAAACACATTCTAACAACTGGTGCAGTATTATACAAGGAGTATAATTTAATATAATCAGGAAGGTGAATCAAAGAATGCATACATGTATGCATGGCGCTAAAAATGTGTTTGAAAACAGCCCAGAGGAAAGTGTGAAAGGCTCAAAATCATGGGCAAATTTTAAGCTTTACTCTTGTTACCAAAGCAATGGATGAAGGTAAAATAGTTCACACCACATTACCTTGACCTGGCCAAGACTTTTTACACAATCCCCTAATCAGGTGTAATACAAAAGATGAATAATGCAGGAACAAACACTTGCATCACTAGCTGAATTGCCAACTTGCTCACAGGATGCAGGAGATCAAAATAGGGGAAGAGACCAGTTATTAATGGAGTCCCCCAGGGTTTGGTGTTGAGACTTTTTCTGTTTGGCATATACATCTCAAAAGTAAAAGTAAATACCAAAGGGCTTTGGCCGGCTAAGTGTGAGATGACACAAGCTAGGAGCAGTTATTGAATCCTCAAATGGCAACCATCATGCAGGAAGGTTTGTCCCAAATAATAACTGGTGTCAAAATCATGACAATGCCCTCTGAGAACTAACCCAATTGTTTGGCATTTGGGAACTTGTGTGTACAGTGACCTAACTTTTGACCAACATGTGCCCAGAGTCATAAGAAAGCCTTTCTATATTGCACAGCTTATAAAGAAATTGATTGCGACTAGATCTAGAGATGTTGTTGTCCCCCTTTACAAAGCTGTCATTAGGACAATTATTTTGTATAATGCCCACTTTGGCATGTATCTGTCCAGCCACATGCAACAGTTGGAATGCCTTCAGAGATACCTTACTAAAAGGATACAAGTCATAAACAATAGGTCTTGCATGGACCACCTCAAAGATTTATTACTATACTCAGTATCCTACAGAGTGCTTAGACGTGACATGTCTGGCATACAAAGCATCCTCCAACCTAATACAGATGCACATACTGAATATCAGCAAGTCAAATGACATCAGAGATACTCAGTCCAGGTATCTAAACTGAATGTTGTGGAGAGATTAATATATATCACAGAGGCTACCACTGTTCCAGAACAGACTATCCATAAAAATAAAACAAAGCTCATCCGTCAATATTCAAATGCAACTTGGATCTAAGGATGGGTAATAGAAAATGTACTCCAGGATTGCCCCTCATGCCACTAATGGATAGAGGCAGTTCCTAAATGCTGCATCTCTTGCATGGGTTCCCTCAAAATATCTATGATATGATCAGCTATTCTCACTAGGGCTAATATACAATTATCAGCCATGGGATAGGTAAGACCAATCAGAAAATGTTAATTCAAGCAACAAAAGGTAATTGACTAACCTTAAAATGTCCTCCAAGTGAACCTATGTTGTGGTAATAAACAGTTTTTAAAAAATTGCCCTTTTCAGATCACTAAGTGCCCCCCTCACCCTCTGCCCCCCCCCCCAGTCTTCAACAGCTTCCGGCGCCTATGGAGATCGGAGGTAAAAGAAGGCAAGTGGTCCAGTAGCCTGCCGAAAGCTAAGGCTATTGCAGAGTCACAAGCCATTGGCTAAAGAATATTTTCTGATATCCTTTTATTAGGTGCAAATGGGGAAGATGGTGCTGGGGGGTTGTATCTGAATCCATCGAGTAAGGAGACAAGAAACTAACCAGCTTAATACGAAATACAGGCTGCATGATCAGCCCAGTAAGAAGAATGACAAAGCCACTATTCTCCCTCTAGATAGCAATCTAAAGACATTTTGTGTAGGGGGATATTACTCTGAACACTGCACTAAGAAAATGGCAGTATTTTCAGTAGCATAGTTCAAAGCACAAAGCATATACACACAAATCCTCACATTTTGTAAAAAAAAAATAAACAGCTAGTTTCAATCCTGATAAATGGATACAGTCCATAACAGCATTAGACATGAAATATAACATAAACTGATAAAAAATTGTTGTCAGAAGTGTTCAACATACAAAATGGCATTAAAAGCAAACTGAAGTTCATTACTGTAAAAGTTACTATTCTAAAGATTGCACTGAATAAAATGACAGATTCAGTAACACAATTCCTGGCATAAAATACATGTACAAAAGTCCCCTAATTTTGTTAAAAAAGGGCTAGTTTCAGTCAGAATGAATGGACACATTCTAAAACAGTATTAGACAAGAAATACATCATAAACTGATGAAAAACTCCTGTCAGAAATGTTTAATGTATACAAAATGATGCCAAAATCGCAATTTAAATGAAAATTTGTTTTAAATGCTGTAATCCTACTCAGTCACCTCAAATAATTATAGTCACAAAGGAAAAATGCTATATCAGCAAGTTTTCCTGTCAAAACTTCCAAATCAGCAGGTCTTACTGTGCTAGTCAAAGTGAAAAAGGAAGCATATACAAAATTTCTAATCAGAATAAAACAGTCAAAGCAGGGGAATACACTATTCAAACACTGATAGAAAAGCCAGAGGGAGGAAATAAAACCCAAAGGGATTTGCTTATCTGAGCTCTGCAGCTGATACCACCCATGTTGAGAGAAGTAATATCTCAAGAGATCTTTCTCTGACAGTGGCACAACAATCTGAAAGGGTCCTGTCTGTGAGTGTGAAGGGGCTGTCCTGGTCCTGTTAGGTGATTGGCTATTCTCACTCACAGACATGCAGTAGAAGGAGTTCTAAGCTTTAACAGACTACCAGAGGTAGGGTAGCAGGGATCTGCTATCCATATGCCAGTAAGGCAGTGCGTTGAATATCAAACACTGTGTACATGCCATGAGGAAATGAAAGTCTGTTTGGGGTGTTGTAATCTAATGCTCATCTTGCTTCACACTGTACCTTTCACAGTCTATTTCACTGTAGAACAGGATAAGTCTTAGGGACTGTAGTTACAAGGCAGAACTACAAGTCCCAGTGTCTAATGCAATTTGTACCCCTATGACATGGGGTATAGGCCATAAAATGAAATGCAGCATTCATATGCCTTTCTTACTTTACAAAAACTCAGACTTTAGAATTCCTGTCATGCAGATTATGTGTTGTTGCCACACTTGTGGCTAATATAAAAGAGTATTAAAAGTAAAAATTAAAATGGGTTGTGATAATAAATGGAAAACTGCTTCGAAATGCATGCAGTGTTACAACAACAATCTTAACTCAGCACACTGCACCTCACCTCCATACCCAAAAACTCACATATTGAAATAGGAGGGTTACAAATAAAGAATCAGAAGCAGCTGTTAGAAGGTATGCAAAAGAGAATGCTCCATTTATGGCAGCTTATCCATTCATTTCTGCAACCGTTTCATTAACCTGTCCTGTGCTTTCATGAAATGCCAGTCTCCATACAAAACGTCTCTTTCATTTCCATGGAAGGCTTGCAGAACTGTATGGTTACTTGCATTACTGGAGCAAGACACTTCTCCTCTACTTGTAGCTGTATATTATTAAGGAAGGTTATACCCATAGAAGATTGTATTTATTGTATAAGTGAGTAATGCATACTCACATTTAAGAAATAGTATCAAGAAAGTGCAATGTTTCATTGCTGAATGGTTGACAGAAACGCTGATATTCATCATCGTGTGCAGCTATTATACACTATGTAAGAGAACAGGTCTCCAGATGTATATACAGATTTGGGACTACAGTACTTTTCTACACATCTCTCAGTACTCTCCTCTGCACAGTCTGTAACATATTACATCTAGAGAAGTATCTGCCATGATTATACAGTCTGTCAGGGTACAACACACTGTCATTCTGGCCTGCATGCAGACTTTTTAAGGGCTGAGGTTATGTTTAGTGCTTTTTGCCAAATGCATGCATACACTGCCAAGACCTGTCTGTGCTACTACAAGTTCTTGTACCATATCATGATATGCAGCAGCAAATGAATGTATTGTTACTACCAGATTAGCAGGCCCACACTGACACTGTGCAGTCACACATCTCTCAGCCTTGCTTAATATGGAGTTCCTATTACTTATAACCTGCTACTATCATTATCCTTGTATACATTTTCTCTAGACATCTACACCTTTATCAGTGGCTTAAAACGTAAGCACAGAAAGAAAGCAGGAACATTGCATAATGATCAGCTCAGGAACAGCTTTGTTGTATGTTTGTTACTGAGGGATTCATTAACTAAAACACAGTAGGGTGATTCAACACAGGCATGGCTAAGGACAGGTGACTTGAAGCCAAAAGATGAAAGGCTAATAATGGTGGCCTAAGACAATGGGCAGTTTACAAGCTTGTTTACAAAGGCCATTGAAAAGTGAGAAAAACAGACAAATGCAGGTTCTACAAAAGAGAAATGAAAACAGTTATAAATCTCACTGCTCGGGGTGATACACTCACTGCTGAGGGTCTGTGTACTGAAAAGCACAATGATGTGACAACACTATTGCATTAAGTATTGTGCAGACACTACAATATAGAAATAACTGACAAACATTGGAAACATGAGCCACAAAGCATTAACAATGATGAAATTTATATCACATGGGATCACCCATTATCAGTAGTTCAAAAACTAGATGCAAACAAACCATATAAAGTAGCACTAGAAAAAAAGACACAAGTGGTATTGATCATTGAAATTGCTACACCTAGCAATTATAGCGTCTTATGTACTGAGACACACAAGGTCTCAAAGTAGCAGGTTTGTAAGCAGAAATGTGTGTAATGTGGAAGAAAGATGCCCACACAGTTTCACTAACAGTAAGAGCAACAGGACTAATTCTCCCAATGTTTCTGGGACTTTGAACCATCACAGGATTGTCCAAATCAGATTTCTTGTGATCTTGCTATATGTTTTAACAAGTCTTGGTATGCCCATTTGGAATCTCTTTCCTTATATTTAGCTTCATTTCCCCTAGCTCTCTCACTGCAAGCATTGGGTTAGTTTTATTGCACAGTTATCCAAAACTGAACTGCTCATCTCCAATCTTACTTTCTACTGCTCTGTATATTAATTAGTTATCAACCACTCTCTCCAGCATTTTCTGGCAGTGCGATAGGAGTTCAGCGCATCCACACTGCCTGCAGTATGAATATCTCCCTTTGTTCTTGTACACTGGCACTGGAATGCTTATCCCCCAATCATCTTTCTCTCCATACAGCTATGAGTACCCTCAGGAGCCATTGCTCCCCTATCTCATCCAATGTCTTTATCATATCTGCTGGGATCTCATTTGAGCCTACTGCTTTCCCTGACTTAATTTTCCTTAATGCTGTTCTTACTTCTTCTAGAGTGCCCTCCTCTTCTTCTTTTATTGTAGGCTGTGTCTCAGACAGTATAGCCTCTGTGGGGTTTTCATTATTCAGGCAAGTACTCTTTCATGTTTGTCTTTTCAGCTTTTCCCGGTTAGGGGTTGCCACATCGGAACTCCAGTCCGCTAATGATTGGCAGTCCCAAAGACATGCTGTAGGTGGATTGGACACTCTAAATTGGGCCTAGGTGTGTGTGTGTGTGTATGTGTGTGTGTGTGTGTGTGTGTGTGTGCGTGCGTGCATGCGTGCGTGTGTGTGTGTGTGTGTGTGTGTGTGTGTGTGTGTGTGTGTGCGTGCCTTCTGTGGAAGGTTGGGTGCCGGGCTGGCAACTCGACACTGTAAAACTCCACTACCAATCGTTCTGCCAACCGTTGTTGTGGTGTGGTGACCCCTAACTCTAACGAAAGGAGATGATGATAATGATGATGATGTAAGAGAGCTTTGGGGTTCATGTAACATGATCTGAATAAGTGCAGCTGCACTCTGCTTGGGTGAAGAGGTGTTCCTTGAGCTGTTGTCTGACGAAAATATAGAAGACAAATGCTTGCTATTACAATAAATCATATCTAGGAATAAGGCTTGCCTCTATGAATTGTACCTGCTTACCTCCTCAAAGAAAGTCACCTTTTCTGTATCCTCAAGATTCAGATTCAGATGAAAGTGAAAGAACAAATGGCCACAGTCGTATGTTTTTAAGTTGTTGCTGTTGCACAGGTTCAGGCACCTAGGGAGCAAGGCATTTCCCTGTGGTACATTTGTTTGAGGACATATGGCTGAAATGACATTCAGCTGCAGAGAAATATGGCTGTTGTGAATTCCCTGTGGGCAAAGATAAAAATATGGTACCATACCCACAACTTTAATAACCAACTTCATGGGGGCAGAAGAATTAATGAGTGCTGTGCTCAATATACAGTACATGCTTACATAAGTACAATATTTAGAAGTGTGCTACCACATGGAGGAAATCTTGCATGCTACTGTAGTCACATTTACACTCCAGTATACATTTTAGGTAATGTTCCCTACACATTGTGAAGGGGATAGTGGTCCACATGCATCAATTATAAAGGCACTGCCCATTGTGCACTGCATTTTTACTGCCACTAACATGCCAACTGGCCAGCCTGCTGCCTGCCATACTTGCTGTCTCATGTTGCCTTGGGAGTCATAAACATTATTTTCACCCTGTGCATTTGCTTACTGAAGTTGTGGGCAAGGCACTGCATTCTTCTCTTTGCCCACAGGGAATTTACAACAGCCATATTTCTCTGCAGGTGAATGATACTTCAGGCTTGTGTCCCCAACCACATGTACCAGAGAGAGATGTTTTGCTGCTTATGTGCCTGAATTGTCACATATATGCACAATATGCTTCTTCACCCCTAACCTGAAAAGATATCCACCTTCAGTGTAACCCTCTAATGTCAAACTGGGATGAAAGTGAAAGAACAAAAATAGAACACAGTAAAATATTTCAGCTTGTTGCAATCATGTATACACACACACACACACACACACACACACACACACACACACACACACACACACACACACACACACACACACACACACACACAAAACATGTCTCATAACCCTAATAGCAAAGGATAGCTACCTGTACACCCTGCTGATGTTTGGTGGCGATGACAGTAAAAAAACAAGTAATGAGCACAGAAATGCATTTCAACTTCTTGCTCCTATGGAGTACACAGCCCTTATGCATGTACACACCTCTGAGGTCTGATTAACAGGAAAGTCAATGAAATAAAAAAAAACACTGTACCCAGCCCCCAAACAAGCTATAATTATCTTTTGTACATACCTCAAAGGTTTAATTGTGAGGTAATTAAAGAAATAATGACCACATTGCCCCATCACCCAGAAAAGCTATAGAAAGATTCTGTGTCCACTTCTGAGGTTTGATTGAAGGGAAAGTTAAAGAAAAAGCACACTATCCTCAGACCTCAACAAAAGATATAGCAACCTTATATGCACAACTCTGAGCAGGGCAAGTTTTAGACTAGATAGGATCCATGGCAGAGATTCATGTTGACCCTTTATCAAAATCAACTTATACAGCGTTTGGCATGGAGGCCGTCAGGCCCTTAGAAACTCTGGTGGTCTGGATGTTCTGTTATGAACTGTATGCCATATTTTTGAAAGATAATGACTTTTTACTGATACATAGAAATTTTTTGTATGTGCTGGCCAACATTGTATGAGTCCATAGATAAACATTATTGAAAATTTTTCATGCAAACATACACACACACACACACACACACACACACACACACACACTCATACACACACACACACACACACACACACACACACACACACACACAGACATACATACGCACACACTCACACACACACTGCACTGTCCCTAACAAGCCACATCTATTGCAATATGCAAAAATGTATACCAGCAAACACACATAGACACACATATACACACATGCGCACTCACAAATATACACATAGTACTCTTGCCTATAGTCACATTAGAGGGATGCCAATTCACCTATGGCATATCTTTGAAGTTCTGGAGTAAGTTTGCACAGTGCCTGGCTAAACCCAATAGAGTCATGGAAGACATGCAGACTCCACATAGAAGAAGTTACAGACAAGAGCTCATCCAGAAAGTCATGTCCTAAGTGGAAAACCATCTTGCTGTACCACTATGCCAATGATCAGCTATCTGCATAGACTAACAAAGATAGCCACTTATTGTGTAAAATGCTGATGATGTTTCACCATGAAGAAAAGTGAAAAAAATTATGGCCAGCATGTTAGTCTTATGTAGAATGCAACATTGCCCTTACACACACACACACACACACACACACACACACACACACACACACACACACACACACACACACACACACACACACACAGACACATACACACACACACACAATGCAAGCATTAGCTAGAGCAATAGCCATTTTACACAAATTTCAGCAAATAAATTCCATGGCACTTCTCCCGTCATGCCACATCAGTGCCAGTTAACAGTAATCAAAACACACCAGGGATTAATCACTTTTATCCGCAGGCAGTTTTTACACCTATCAATTACAGCCATTTTTTCGACTGTGTACTCTTCAGATATCAAATTCAGATAAAAAGGCAAGTTCTAGCTTGCTTTATACAAATGCACACTAGTCTTGCAAACCTAGATTGCCATCAGATTTATAGCAGTCAGTAGAGAAGATTAAGGTTCGGAGCTGCTAATGATCTACTTCTTTGTTATCCAGGGTTTAATTACTTTAACCGCAATTTGCCTTCTGTGTGACTTTCAACAAGCCAATTAACTAGACAATGCCCACATGCAGAGTCTGAAAAAGGTTCATGTGAATCAATGATCTACCTCTGTTAACAAATATAAATGAATTATTAACTTACTCAATACAACAGCTTGAGTTTTTTCTTCCAATGACATCCCCATGGCCATCAGCTATAGAAGCATTGTTAACTGTGTGTAACAGAGATGTCTGAAAGTGTTTGAAAGTGTTTAAAATAAAATAATTATAGTAATCACTAATGTACTTCAGGTTTGTGTCATACAGATACATAGTAGCCACAATAAAGTATTCCAACTTACTTCACACAAATGCACACTAGTCCTGCAAAGTCAGCTTAATGACTGTAAACTGAGCAACAACAAAAGGGTCAGTTACTTTCACCTGCAGACACCCACACCTAGCAGTTATAGGGTCTATATTATATGTTCGAAAGCTTAGGTTGCCGAATGTCTAAACATTGACACGTAAGCTTCAAAACCTTAAAATCGTGAACAGCCATTCTTACCTTGGGAAAGAATTTGCTAGGCCATCACAAAATAAAATAAGATTCTGAACCCAAACATAGTGGGGGGCTTCAGCTCCCACACCACCCTATGTGTGGGGCTGTGCCCCCCACACCCCCTAACTAAATATACCAACTCCAAGATCACTCTACATTGGGGAAAGGGCAAATCCCCAATAATGGACAAGTGAATTCTTTCCCGAGGAATGAATTCATGTACGTGGTCGTTCGTGATTTTAAACTTTCGACACTTAGGTGTCGATAATTAGGCATTCGACAACCTAAGCTGTCGAACATCTAATAGGAACCCCAGTCATAGACACTTTGCTGATAGTATACACCCCCATTGTCTGATTATGAAAATATATTATGGCCACATTAATACATTTTAAGTTTGTTTCATACAAGTAGCAGCAACAGTAAAGTATCCCCACTTACTTCACAATACACATTAGTCTTGAAAAGTCAAATAATTAAACTTGGGAAAACAAAATTATGGTAATTTTTATCCACATACAACTCCTCCTGACAATCCTTGCAATTATAGCCACATTACTGAACACCTGAGAAGGTGAAACTATAATAAAATAATGGTTCACTAATTCAGTAATTTATTTCAACTGTGTAATTCTGTTTCACCTACAAAGTAGCCTGCCACAGTAAAGTATTCTCACATGTTTCACACAAATACACTTTATCCCTGCAAAGTCTTGTCCATTGCCCATCACTACTGGTTGCCTGACAGTATGAAAATATTTACCTGCTACAGGTTAGTTACAGCAATCTGTATCCTTGCAAACTTTCCCACAGCCTTTAACTATAAATTCCCTTGAACATTCATTTCCGCATCCACTAGATCCACATCTTTCTTTAAGGGTTTGGTACTTCTGCTTTTCACTGTCCTATTAGTGGCCTAGGCAACCAAGTATAGAGGACCTAGGGCTCTTTATACAAGTTGGCTAGATAGCAGGTGGGGCAAAGTAGAAAGCTATCTTCTCCATAGTGTGTCCTAATGCAACTGGGGTTGTTTTGAAAAGGGGCATAGTGACAATGGCATCAGCCTGCTTTGCCTAGCACTAAGGTGAGCTGTACACAAACCCATATGATTTTAAAAATTCATACATTTGGACTATTATATTCCTCAGCAGATAGTACACATAAATCTAATACCAGTAAAAATGACACCTGTAAAGTTTCTTTAGGTAGTGCAGATTTAAGCCATTTTAAATTTTTGTTAACTTTACTGCCAGTTAAGCCGTATATACCTTACCATACAATATAAACACACACCCACACACACACACACACACACACACACACACACACACACACACACACACACACACACACAGTGTGTCAACACTCAAAGGATATCTACCTGTATGCACTACTGATGTTTAATAGTGATGAAAGTAAAAAAAGTAATGAACACAATAATGTATTCCACTCTGTTACTCCCAGAGAGTGCATAGCCCCTGGACATATACACACACCTCTGAGGTCTGATTAAGATGAAAGTCAATCAAATAAAAGGCACACTGTCTCCACCCCCCAAACAAGCAATTATAATCTTTTGTGCACTAGGCGAGTTGTGTATGGGGCCCTTTGCCAAAAATGTAAGACTTTTTACATTGGGAA
Source organism: Protopterus annectens (assembly GCF_019279795.1). Lineage (NCBI taxonomy): Eukaryota > Metazoa > Chordata > Ceratodontiformes > Protopteridae > Protopterus > Protopterus annectens. The sequence goes on from NC_056726.1 coordinate 27,312,987, forward strand.
GACCTGTTGGGTGTTAAAGGATAGAATTTATGAGCATTTAAATGACATTAGGAGAGAAGGGTCTACAAATGCTCTTTACAGACACGTCTCTTCTTGTCAGGGGCATTTTTTCAAGTTTGTGGTGATTGAACACATGGTCAGTGATCCAAGGGGTTTCTACACTGAGGATCATTTAATTAAAAAGGAACTCAAATGGATTCTTACATGTGATGCTTTATCTCCCCCAGGCCTTAATGAAAGTAGTTCCATCACTCCCATTCTCAAGTTAAAGAGTCTTGAGGGGTGATTATTACAGATATGCTCTGGAGTTTACATATAATTTGTTTTAATTTACATTCCTGAGTTTAACATATATTTGTATTTGTATAATGCTGTTATTCATTAGTAAATTCTATTGGTATTGTATGCATGTATTATCATGCTTGTATCTTGGATTGTAACATAGTTTCTCACACAATTTTTTAAAAGTCAACACTGGTGTCCCATTGGTGGGTTTGATCACATGTGTTGATTTTGTGAGTATTTAAGTGAAAAAGTGGATGTACTAGCAGTTCTGAAGAAGTCTTTATCTAGACAAAGGAGCTAAACTGTTATCACTTGCTATTTTTGCTGCTTGTTGATTTTACTAAATCATTTGGTGATATTTCATGGCTGTTGGTACTGGTCTTTTTGGGCACCTGGATCTCTTACTGGTCTTTTTGGGCACCTGGATCTCCATTCAAGTTTTTCATTTGTTTGGTTTGGTTCTTGGTTTGTCAGTGCAACTTCTCCTGCCATGTCACATCAGTGACAGTTTAGCAATAATCACAACACCAGGGATAAGTCACTTTTATCCATAGATAGTTTTTGCACCCATCAATTACAACTATATTTTGACTGTGTACTCTTCAGATATCTAATTCTGATAAAAAGGCAAGCTCCAGTTTGCTTCATACAAATGCATACTAGTCTTGCAAACCTAGATTGTTATCAGATTGTCTGGAACTCAGTATGGAGGATTAAGGCTCTGAGCTGCTAATGATCTGCTTCCTGTAGTACATAGTTTAATTCCTTTCACCTCTATTTGTCTACTGTATGACTTTCAACAAGCCACTTAACCAAACAATGCCCCCATGCTGAGTCTGAAAAATGTTCATGTGAATCAATGATTTACCTCCATTAACAAATACAAATAAATTATTAACTTGATCATGACAGCAGGTTGAGTTTTTTCATCCCTTGAAACCCCCGATGCCCATCAGGTATAGAAACATTGTTAACTGTGTGTAACACAAATGTCTGACACTGTTTAAAATAAAATAATTATAGTAATCACCATAGTAATGTACTTCAAGTCTGTGTCATACAAATACACAGTAGCCACAATAAAGTATTCCACCTTACTTCACACAGATGCATACTGGCCCTGCAAAGTCAGCTTAATGACTGTAAACTGGGCAAACAACAAAAGGATCAGTTACTTTCATCCACAGACACCCACACCTAGCAGTTATAAACACTTTGTTGACCGTATACAACTCCATTGTCTGATAGTGATAAAAATTATGACCACATTAATACATTTCAACTTTGTTTCACACAAGAAGCAGCAACAATAAAGTATCTTCACTTACTTCACAATACACATTAGTCTTGTAAAGACAAATAGTTAAACTTGGACAAACAAAATGAGGATAATTTTCATCCACATACAGCTCCTCCTGACATTCCTTGCAATTATAGCCACATTGTTGAACACCTGAGGGGGTGAAACTATAATAAAATAATGGTCCCACTAATTCAGTAATTTATTTCAACTGTGTAATTCTGTTTCACCTACAAAGTAGCCTGCTACAGTAAAGTATTCTCACATGTTTCACACAAATACACTTTAGTCCTGCAAAACCTTTTCCACTGCCCATCATTACTGGTTGCCTACCAGTATGGAAATATTTAGCTGGTACAATCCAGTCACAGCAATTTGTATTCTTGAAAATTCTTCCAAAGCCTTTGACTAAGAATTCTGTTGAACATTCCTTTTTGCTTCCACTAGATCCACTTCTTTCTTTAAGCTTTTGGGGACTTCTGCTTCTTACTGTCCCACTAGTTGCCTAGACAACCAAGTAGAGAGGCCCTAAGGCTCTTTATACCAGTTAGCTAGATAACAAGTGGGAAAAGGAAAAAGCTATCTTCTCCACAGTGTGTCCTAATGCAGCTATGGCTATTTTGAATAGGGGCGCTGTGACAATGGCATCAGTCTGCTTTGTCTAGCTCTAAGGTGGGCTATGCACAAACCCATATGATTTTAAAAATGTATGCATTTACTTAATCAGCATATGCTTTCCAATGCCTGTGATGGACTATTATATTCCTCAGCAGATAGTACAGATAAGTCTAATAGCAGTAAAAATGACACCTGTGAAGTTTCTTTAGGTAGTACGGATTTAAGCCATTTCATTTTTTTGTTAATTTCACTGCCAGTTAAGCAGCATATACCTTCTCATACAACATATGCATGCACACACATACACACAGTCTCATAACTCTATTATCAAAGGATATCTACCTGTATACACTGCTAATGTTTGGTAATGATGAAAGTAAAAAGAAGTAATGAACACAATAATGCATTAAACCTTGTTGCTCCTAGGCAGTGCACAGCCCCTAGACATATACACACCTCTGAGGTCTGATTAAGATGAAAGTCAATCAAATAAAAAACACACTGTCCCCAGCTTCCAAATAAGCAAAAATGATCTTTTGTGCACACCTCAAAAGTTTAATTATGAGGTAATTAAAGAAATAATAACTACATTCTCCCCACCACAAAAGCTATAGCCAAATTCTTTGCACACTTCTCAGGTTTGATTGAGAGGAAAGTTAAAGGAAAAACACACTGCCCGCGGACCCCAATAAAAAATATAGCAACCTTATATGTACACGTCTAGGCAAGACAAATTTTAGAATAGATAGGATCCATGGCAGAGATTCATCTTGACCCTTTTTCAAAGTCAACTTATACAGCTTTGGGCATGGAGGTCACCAGGCCCTTAGAAACTCTGATGGTCTAGATGTTATGTTATGAAGTGTATGCCTTATTTTTGAAAGATAACGACTTTTTACTGATACCTAGAAATGTTCTGTACATACCGTCCAATATAGATAACCATTGTTGAAAATGTTTCAAGCAAGCATACAAAAGCACATAGACACACTCACACACACACGCACACACACGCACACACACGCACACACACATACGCACACACACGCACACACACGCACACACACACACACACACACACACACACACACAGACACACACACACACACACACACACACACACACACACACAAACTGCACTGCTCCTAACAAGCCACATCTATTACAAGATGCAAAAATGTACACCCACTATCCCATATATAAACACACACAAAAATAAACACATATTACTCTTGCCTATAGTTACACTAGAGGTATGCTGATTTACCTATGGCATATCTTTGGACTGTTGGAGTAAGCCTGCACAATACCTGGCTAAACCCATCAGAGGTGTGAAAGACATGCAGACTCTACATAGATAGAGCTACAGACAAGAACTTATCCAAAAGTTTTGCCCTAATGGAAAACCTTCTTGCTGTAGCACTATGCCAATGATCAGCTATCTGCATAGACTACCAAAGATAGCCATTTATGGTATAAAATGCTGATGTTTGACTATGAGGAAAATTGAAAGAAATTATGACCAGCTTGTTAGTCTTATGTAGACTGTAACATCCCCTGACACACACACACACACACACACGCACACACACACACACACACACACACACACACACACACACAAGCATTAGCTAGAGCAACAGCCATTTTATACAAATTTCAGTAAATAAATTATGTGACACTTCTCCTGCCATGCCACATCAGTGACAGTTTAACAATATTCAAACAACACCAGGGATAAGTCACTTTTATTCATAGTTTTTTCACCCATCAATTATAGCTATATTTTGGCTGTGTACTCTTCAGATGTTGTCCCGTTCGATTCTTAGCTGGAGCGTCTTCTGTGTGGAGGCATGCATGAATGGGCATGCCTTTGTTGAAGGTTGTGCGTCAGGGCTGTTAACTCGGCACGTAAAAATCCACTACCAAACATTAGCGGACCGGAGTTCCGCTGTGGCAACCCCTAACCGGGATAAGCCGAAAGACACAACAACAACAACAACAACAACAACTAAGCAACAATTTCCAGTTTGCTTTATAAAACAGTCTTGCAAACCTAGATTGCTATCAGATTGTCTGGCACTCTGTATGGAGGATTATGGCTCTGAGCTGCTAATGATCTACTTCCTGTATTACATGGTTTAATTCCTTTCACCTCTATTTGCCTACAGTGTGACTTTCAACAGGCCACTTAACCAGACAATGCCCCAATGCTAAGTCTATAAAAGGTTCATTTGAATTAATAATCTACCCTCATTAACAAATACAAATTAATTATTAAATTGATCATGACAACAGGTTGTGGTGTTTTTTTCATCCATTGTCACCCATCATGCCCATCAGCTATAGACACATTGTTAACTGTATGTAACACAGATGTCTGACAGTGTTTAAAATAAAATAATTATAGTAATCACCACAGTAATGTATTTCAAGTTTGTGTCATACAAATACACAGTAGCCACAATAAATTATTCCAACTTACTTCACACAAATGTACACTAGTTCTGCAAAGTCAGCTTAATGACTGTAAACTGAGCAAACAACAAAAGGGTCAATTACTTTCATCTGCAGACACCCACACCTAGCAGTTATACACACTTTGTTGACCGTATACACCTCCATTGTCTGATTGTGACAAAAATTTATGGCCACATTAATACATTTCAACTTTGTTTCACATAAGTAACAGCAACAATAATGTATCCTCACTTACTTCACAATACCATTAGTCTTGCAAAGTCAAATAGTTAAACTTGGACAAACAAAACAAGGGTAATTTTGTACCCACATACAACTCCTCCCTACATTCCTTGCAATTATAGCCACTTTGTTAAACACCTGAGTGGATGAAACTGTAATAAAATAATGGTTCTACTAATTCAGTAATTTATTTAAATTCTGTTTCACCTACAAAGTATCCTGCCACAGTAAGCTGTTGTCATGTGTTTCACACAAATACACTTTAGTCCTGCAAAGCCATGTCCACTGCCCATCGTAACTGGTTGCCTCCCAGTATGAAAATACTTACCTTCTACAGTGCAGTCACAGCAAGTTGCATTTTTGCAAACTCTCCCAAAGTTATTGATTATAAATTCCCTTGAACATTCCTTTTTGCATCCACTAGATCCATTTCTTTCTTTAAGGTTTTGGGACATCTGCTTATTACTGTCCTACTAGTGGCCTCAATAACCAACTAGAGAGGCCCTAAGGCTCTCTTAACCAGTTATCTATATAACAGGTGGGACAAAGCAGAAAGCTATCTTTTCCATAGTGTGTCCCAATGTAGCTGTGGTTGTTTTGAACAGCGTACTGTGACAATGGCATTAACCTGCTTTTCCTAGCTCTAAGATGGGCTGTGCACACACCTGTATGATTTTAAAAATGTATGCATTTACGTAGTCAGCATATGCATTCCAATGTGTGTAATGGACTATTATATTACTCAGCAGATAGTACAGGTAAATCTAATAGCAGTAAAAATGACACTTTGAAGTTTCTTTAGGTAGTGCAGATTTAACCCATTTCAAATTTTTAACTTCATTGCCAGTTAAGCAGCATATACCCTCCTGTACAATATATGTATGCACACAAACACACATCACCACCATCACAGCTACCATTAACACTATTAGGATGTCATAGTCAAGCTTCTGATTTCCATGGGATGGCTTCTTGCACAAGCTGACCACTACCTTATATATCACACTGATATTAAATAATGCAGACTACCTGCAGCTTTTATATTACCTTTCATAGATACATTGTTCAAGGCAGTCTACAGTACTCAGAATGTTGTCTAACTACTTGTTTATACTGAGGAAAGTCACTTCCTTTTTATAGTCATTTTGCCTACTACTCTCCTTTACGGTATTTCAATGCCTTTAAGCTTTTTACCTGATTTGGGGCTAACTTTAATGCCTTTTAGCATCTTTTATGCTTATCTGTCCCTCAGTTCTCCCTTCCCTTTCTCTATAATGCCCTGCCAGATGTCTCCACTTCCAGTACTCAGTTGGTAAATTTGTTCCATGGGGGGTGAAAGATGGGCATTCCTAGGCTAGACAGAAGCCCTAGACTCCATTAATTCCTTTCAGGAAAACCCAGTCAGCCCATTCATTCTCCAACAGTGAGAGTCAGGTGGTAGTGAGTAAGCCAGCATGTGGGTCTGTGGAATGGTCTAGCCTTGGACCACCTTCGTATTGGTGACTTCCTAGAGCACCACAATGTTGCCCATCATCTAGAAAGTATCAATGCTTCCACATACACATATTATTTCCCTGATTGGTATGTGCATTGCACCACTTGTCAGCATGTGCTCTGCAGGCCACTGCTCCATGGATGTGAGGTCCACTGCTCCCATTTGGTGGCACCCAAGTGTCAAGCTAGAGCCATGTGCCCTCCACCAGGTTAGGCAATTCAGCGATCAGTACCTGCTCCCATCCTCCAGAGTTCGTTCCCTCTACTATTCATGCTTCTACTCAAACACATCTGGATCTCTGAGTCACATTCAGGGTTTCATCTGTCTGTGTCATGGGGGAAATTCTGCCAGTGTACTTTTATCTCCTGTCCATCTCCTCCTCTTTTTCTTCTCTCTCTCCATTTGTTGGACTCCTGTAATATGCTACAGTTCATGACCAGTGTAAGCAATAATTTGGCACTAATGAATTATTGTCTGTGTTTACAAACCATCAATGACAGGGAAGTTTAATCTGGTGAATGTAACCACAGCTATGAGCATGTATTTATTTTTAAAAGTGCTGTCTTTATTGATATAAAAAAATAATCTTTCTAGATTGCCAGTTAAGCAGCATATACCCTCCTGTCATGACAGGGAACTAATACCTTTATTTGCAGATAAGGAAAACCATCCTACCAGTGGTATGAGGGAATGCTGCCAAAAAAGCATGCACACACATACACACACATGCACACGCACACACACACACACACACACACACACACACACACATACACACACACACACACACACACACACACACACACACACACACACACACACACACACTTGCATCTGTACTGAGAGGCATGTAGCCACACACACATAAACACAAAAACGTGCATGCAACCACATGTACAGTCACATGTATGTGCACACACAAATATACATATGCACATGTACAGAAACATGCACATGTCGCTAACAAAATAATTTGGAATACAGTGGGGAATCATAGGGCAGGATTCACAAAGCCTCCGTGTAAGAGTTATAACTCATACACGGAGGTTGCAGTTAAACGGAGTGATGTCAGCATGCTCTGCATATTAATGAGAGCATGCTGAATCACACTGAAGGCCAACACGGTCCATGTAAGACAGTAGGGGGCGTGTCCGTAGGCCGAGCCCTGTAAGCGGACACGCCCCCAGAAGAGGAAAAGTACCCAAAGGAAACACCCACGACAGAGTCCACGGAAATGTGAATAAACAGAACACAACACATGCCCCCACAGACTATGAACATAAAATAAATATAAATGAACATGTTATAATTTTTTTTTAAGCTGTAAAGATGTTTAACCGTGAGTGCGCTCATTTGTGCAGGCGTGCCCGTAGCGCAGCTACAGTTAGCAGTCAGTGGGAAAGCAGATAAGAACTAAATATGCAAAATAAACCAGGAAGCAATAGCATAGCGGTAGAGATGCTGGCTGCAGAGCAGGCATTCATGGTTCGAGCCCCCACAACACCAATTTTTTTTTTGCAAAATAAGCAGGAAACAAGTCCCTGACAAATATGTAGACATAAAACCACAACTTATGTAAAATGTAATGAAATAGCCCATTTATATTGAAGAAATGTGAGGTGACAAAAGAATAAAAAATGCCAGATGTGCCCATAGATGAGCTACAGTTTAACAGGGTGAGTGCATGTGCCCGTAGATGAGCAGTGGTTTAACTGGTGCAAAATGAGTGCCCGTAGCTGAGCAGTGGTTTAACACACTAAATCTATGTGCCCCTAACTGAGCTGAGCGTAATATGCATGCCGATAGCCAAATGAGGCTTAAAGCAGTCTACCCCATTTGCGCGGAGCTGCGCACCGCGCAAACAAGCTAACTGACGGGCAACGTTGAGCAAGCCGTATCAAAACTGCCTTTACACAGACACACCCCTCAGCATGTCTAGACAGTCATGAAAAATAAAAAGCAGTGGCCAGGTTCGAACCCAGGATACTATACACCATAGTCAAGGTACAGAACCACTAAGCCATGACAGCAGTACCTAGCAATGCAATAATAGCTAATATATAGGAATGAATACAAACTACAGCATGACAATGCAGGTTTACTAAAGTTGATACAATTCCAAAATGGCCAATCACAGATATGTGCGGGAAAAATGGACTATATAAGCCCCATGGGCGGGAATACACAGCATAAACGATTGTAGAACAGACCTGCAGGCAGAATGTCAGAAGTAGGTGAGGGTAGTCGCTTTCGAGGACAGAGGTGGGATGTTGAGGAGTCCAGGTACATGGCCTAGCTCCTAGTCCACAATCATGAGGCCCAACTCATGCAGGGCCAGGTCCTCTGGGGAGCATACAGGGCTGAGGCGTGGTACCAGTTGGCTCATGATCTCACCAGTGCCACAGGGATTCCAAGGACTGGTGAGCAGGTCCGTCACCACCATGCGGACCTGAAGAGACGCAAGCAGGACCAACTGAACCTTTGGATCCAGGAGGCCCGGCAAACACCCAACGCCCCACTACTGAGTAAGTAACATTTAATTATGTATGTAAAAAATTAAACTAGCTGATATTATGGAGATGTGTATTCCAATATTACTTCATTTATATTACAGCTGCAGGTGTCCGTTCTGCGAACGGCAGAGCCTATGGTGATAGGCTGGTGCGGTTGCGCCACCAGGCAGGTCAGTAATCCACTACCAGTAACTGTAAAGAAATATAAAAGTATGACAGTCAGCAAAACAGTGCAGTGTAGTCAGTAAGGAATAAAATCTGCAAGTAACAGTGTGAAAGTGTATGCAAGTATTGCTTGATTACAAGATTTCCCAGCCTGTAAGTGTAAACTAAACATGAAACTGTCCGACATATATTCTGAAATAAAAATGCCCTGCCTGTAAGAAAATAGTACACAACCTGCAGCAGGCTGAAAAGTATAGCTGCAGAAGATGATGAAATCACATGTGTGAAATATATCCCTGTGGAAATACTGAAACATGACAGAAGTGAGACTGCTGGAAAGGATTGTAATAACTACTGTTAAAACATGTCAATAAAGCCTAGAAGTACCATCCTGAATAGTAAAATGAAAGCAAGTGAGAGAGTGTGAGAAAGTGTCATGAATCCAGCAATACAGTAGTAATAACCCCTGAATAAAGTATACTGCAGTCAAGACAGAATGAAATGCATGTGAGACTCAAAACCAAACAGCGAAATCTGTTCAAAGTGTTGCTGCATGTGGAATGTGTATCCCAAAATCTGGATATGTTGCTCTCAGTCTGAAATACGCAGATAGGATGATTGTCTGATATACCAAACATCCACACATGTCTACAGCTATATAAAGCAAAAATAGCAAGATGATGTAGCTGAACAAAGCTAGATAT
>NC_056726.1:27323269-27440769 GCF_019279795.1 Protopterus annectens
AAAAGTTTGGTTAAAAAACCCTTCCATTTCTTGTCTTTCCATGACTTATCTAGTGGCACACCTCTTTCCATGATCTGTGCCTGTCATCTGTCATGTTACACTGGCCTCCAATGAACTGCATTTCTTTCTACCATTCCCCCCTGTGATGTCACCTATCTCCTACTCTATTCCTCCCCTTTGTATCTCTTACACTACTCAGACCGTGCTCATTTGGTATGTGACTGTGAGATTCAGTATCCTAACCCTCATTTACATGAGATTGCCTACTAATGCTTAGTTACATGTCTTAGACTCAGCTTCCCCTTAGCAACCACTACACGGTGGCCATGTTGGTTTTGGTCTGCTGGTCCCTGCATTGTCATTCCATGTATTGCATGAAGCCCACATTTGTGGGTTTATAACCTTCTTTTTATGTTTTATACAGCAGCCCGTTTGCAGGGCTGCGCTGGTTTAAACATCGGCGATTGCCGAAAAAAATTATATTTTTAATATTTTTGCATCGGGTTATCTTGCCAATGACCACATATTTTGCCATTGGCATGCTGCCTGAATCATATGCAACCTTTTTTGGAGCTGACATCGCTCCGTTGTGGATTTTGCAGAAATGTACTCAGTTGTCAACTGAGTACATTTCTGCAGCTAAAACGTCTCCTACACGGACTGGTTTCTGCTTCGTGGATCGCTAATATACCTCATTTGCATACCTTTCGGATGCAAGTGAGGTATTTAGCATGTCCACGCCCAGTCCGTGTAAGAGACGTTTTAGCTGGTCTCTTACACGGAGTTTAGGGCTGTTCCTGGATCGCGAGGCTTGCATGGAGTGTTGCACGTCTCTTACACGCCGTGCAAGCCTTCGTGAATCCTGCCCATAGTCTTCATTTCCATTTTTCAGTGCTTTATACTTCATCACTTTGTTGACCACATTTTAACTACTCTTGCTGCAGACAAATATTAATATTCTCTAGTGTTATGTCTGACAGAGAACTACAACTCACCTGACTTGTATGACTTGTTGGTTTAATTGTTCAGTATATATTACTTTAACAACATAAGTGAAATTGGCTTCAGCCCAGGATTAAACAGTGTTTTTAGGAATAGGTGCCAAATACTACTTCAGTGGTTAGAACAGTATGGGAACACCCAACAGGTTACTTAGTCCTTCTCCTTCATTGGTTTAAGCATTTCTATTTATTCTTTGTTGACACACACAAAAAGATGAAAAGATATCTAACTGCAAAATCATATCTTTAGGAATCAACATCTGTTAGTTTTACTTAACTCTAGTTGTATGATCTAATCACTTGGAAAGATTCACAGGGAAATTCAACTTAAGTTTTTACTGAGCTGATTCACAGATGTTTTAAAACTCTCCAGTGAATGTCAAGGTTTTAAAGCCTATGGTATTTGCATAAAAGAAACTGCATTACTCCTAGATTAGAGGAAAATCTAGATGTAGTGCTCATGCTAATTTATTATTCAGTTTACCAGATCACTGTTATAGTTAAATATAAAAAGTCTAAACACCTTAAATAATTGAACAGCCTTAATAAAACATAACTTCAAAAGATCAGCAGCAAAAATAAAATAGATTAATAGCTGAGAGACATATGTATGCATTATGCAAAGTTTTCACAGCTAGTAATGATGAGGACTGAGCTCAGAATTAGCTAGATCATTAAATTATGTGTACTTCACAATCTTTTGATACGGTGTACCAGAACCAGTTAGGTCTACTGTCTATTAGCTAAGCTGCTACCCCTTTTAACATTTGTAATGTCCTTCAAGATGTTTGTAGATTCACAAACAACTCCAGTATGTAATCAGGCTCTATGAGGTCTTCAGTGTGACTAATACATATTGTTGCAGTAATAAAGTGGCATGCATACCGCAAAGGAATTAACCTTTACTTCTTAAAGCTATATAGCAGTATATCCTATATTCTCCTTTTTATATAAAAGCACTATATTCTCATATGAGGTAATTATTAACTGCAAATATAAACATTGCACAATTTAGCAATAATCTATGACTAGGTGCAGATAATGTTTGGTTTATCCATGACTGCCATGTCTTCGTCATTTGGGGTAACCCACACTCAGAAGAGTAGTATTGTTATTAAACAATGAAAATATTAAAAATACATAAATTATCTTTTTAAATCATGGCATTGCATTTCAGAACATTTTCGTGTATTCTGTTCTCACCATTTTGAACAGCTGGGGACAGCTTCTTAATGCACTGCACATGTTGGACATGCATGTGCCAATACTTGATTAGTAAATTAGCTTAAGTGTACTTTCTGACAGTTTTTTCCCTTTAAAAGAGTCAGCAGTGTACATGCAGCATTTTTTGGTTAAGATGCATGCATGGTCATAACATCCCATAAGTATAATATTTTTAGCATTTGTATTTAGTTGTACATTATTCTGCTCTGAGGAGATTCTGTGCTTGAAGGGGATGAAGGGAATTTTTAATAATTGTTAAGTTTATGTTCTCGCTTTAGCAATAGTGAGAATATGTCAAATGCCACTTTTATTTTAAGTAACCATACCTGTAGGTATGTTTAAAACTTTTGCTTTGTTTTTCAGCCAAACATGTTCCTGTTAGAGATTCCCCTCTCTCTCTCTCTCTCTCTCTCTCTCTCTCTCTCTCTCTCTCTCTCTCACACACTCTCTCTCTCTCTCTCTCTCGTGTAATAGTACCACAAAACACAAAACACAACATTTTTAATGTCTTTAGGGTCAGTTTGACACACCAAATACCAAATTTCTTAAGGCAGTAGATAACAGTAATTTGTTTTCAGTGTATAATTAGCTGTACCACTATGCTGACATGTCAATGGTCTATTCAATACAAGAACAAGTCCAGAATAAAGCATTTTATAGCACTTACAGGAATGTCAGGACTCACAGTGCTGAGTCCTGGAACAGCAAAAAAGAAAACAATATTGAAAATACAGAGGAGGGCCAAATATCAGCCACTGCTCTTTTCCTTTAAACGTGTTTTTTCAGGGGAGCAAGCCCCTTAAAACCACTTGATGTGTAGAGATAGCCCCTCACAGCCCCACAGACTTATATATGCCAACTCTAAGATCACCATACTGAAGATAAAAATGGAATATTCTGAGAAATGGCAATCTCAGACTTAGCATATGTAGGTATGGATTTTTGGTCATTCAGTCTCCTCATTTTGGGACTCTGCAATGTGAGTCATAACATTTCAAATGTACCACATTGGAACATTATAAACTGTCTCTATATCTGGCCAGTGTTTTGATCATATTCCCATGTCCAAATGCCTTCACTGGGGTTACTTTTACTTAATCTGCTTTCAACTCCCAGAGCTCCCATCTGTCTGTTACTCTAGTCACACTCTGAGGAGATCCTGAGTTAATCCTGCTCCATCCTTGACAGATAAGATAATTATGTTACTGTTTTTTTCTCACTTCAGTTAATTGTTTAATGTGCTACGGCTTTATTTTTGCTTATCTGTTGATTTTGCCTTTAAATCATTCTAAAGGTCCCTAATACATGAAGCTGCCTTGTCAAGGTAGTTTAAGTTTTGCTGTAGCATTTCATTCGCAAGCAATCTTTCTTAGTGTTATTACATCATGAGGTTAGCAGTGTATTTACAGATACAAATGCCCAGAAAGTAAATTGTGTCTATAAAACTTCCCTTAGAAATGAAACCTGTAACTTAGTGTAACTAAAATAAAACCATTGTGTGGAGCAAGTTTAGAGCAGCTAGTTTGCACAATAAACATCACTATTATCAAATCTTAGCACACTCTAACCTAACGTAGTGTCAAATACTACAGACCACCTAAGGAGACCTTTGTATAACTCAGCCCACAACCTACAGTAGCCCACCCAAATACAGGTCCAGTCAACATGGATATGCAATTTCCAAATGTCTCTGTAGCCAGCATGGTAGATATTCTCATCCTGAAGTAATGTAGTAATTGTCTCATGTTCACAGACAACTATTTAATCCATAAAAAATTAAACACAATGTGCGAGAGATGCGCATACACAGTTTCACTAAAGGCAAAAATTTTATATTCAAACAAGGCTGTCAAGAACACACATTACATCCACCACACAGAATCCACCACATACATAGATCAACTGATTCTGAGGCAGTAAAAATCAGTCCTCCCAAACCTCAAAGACCTCCTAAGCCTATATATGGTAAAGCTTGTCCTCAGCATGCCCTGAAGTAGTCACCAAAAGCAACACCAAACACCACACATATGCCTTACACCCAGTGGAGCCCCAAAAGCAGAGCCCATAGGGCCAACACATTACATAGGACTCTTGTCATAGGGGACTCCATTGTATGACACACAGATGCCCCAAGATTGAACAAGGAGAAAATAATGGTTAGTTGCTTCTCTGGAGCCAGGATTCACCAAGTTACACACGTACTTTAGTCAATACACTGCAGGGATCAGTATGGTTCTATCATAGTCCATGTGTGAGTTAACAATATGAGAGATATTTCCATAGACTACATGAAAAGAGACATTGTTGATCTTTCTGAATATGTGTCTCAGGCAGGTATGTGCCTTGCATTGAGCAGCATTCTACCATCACCAAGGATGATGCCACAGTAGGAATAAAAGTTGACTGACTTCAGTAATTTGCTTTATTTCTAGTGTCTTTCCAGGGGTTTCAATATTTGTCAGCACAGGAGAACATGGTTAACAGACCACGGTTCTTTGCAAGGGATGGTCTGTACCTGTCTTCTCTAGGCTTCCAAATATTGGCTAAAACTTTATCTAGCCACTTAGAGTATTTTTTTAGGCAATGCCAAATTGACAAACATACTGACATAGCAAATAAAACCCAAAGAAACCTAAAAGTGTTACTGATCAATGCTAGGAGCCTAAACAAGAAATTTCACACCCTACCAGCTGCCCTTACTCTAAAGAATGTAGACATCTGTGTCATTAACGAGACATGGTTTAAATCTGAAGAAAGTATGGCTTCCACACATTTAGTCCACAAGCGGCCAGCACCAAAGGGTAATCAACACAACATGACAAAGTAGTTTGAATACTTTATTTGAATGAATAAGTCCTAGACTGGTTTTAGCAAACTTGCCTTCCTCAGTGGGATACACTTGTCAACTGGATTGGTTAGGTTTGGCCCTGCACAAACCGTACATGCAGACATTTTTATTGATACTTCCACACATTTCGACCATCAGCTGCAAAAACGGGGACAAAAGGTTGAGAAGTCTCAATCTATGTTAGCAACAAGCATACCTCTGCATTTGTTAAACAGGGTGATGCCCTGGAATATATCCACATGCAAATCTCCATAGATAAAGTCCCATCCCATATCATAGCAAGCTATAGGCCACCCTGTAAGTCCATAGATTACCATAACTTGTACCTAGACCTACTGGAGACACTCACCATAAACCAAATACCCTAGTCATGAAAGACTTTAACTACTTCCCCCCTCCCCGAGACTGGGAAACATACACTGCCTCATACCCGCAGGAACAACAATTCATGTACTTTATTAACACAGATACCTTTGATCAGATGCTGTGTACACCCACCCACCCACTAGAGGTTGACACATACTGGACCTGATACTCACCAATATGGGAGAGCACTGACCCCCCCCCCCCCCGTGTCACCATCCTGATCAGTTAGGTTGGACCACAAAGCTGTCTCCTTCAAAATAAAAATCAACTTGATAATCCCAGCAAACCCTGTAACAGTTAGGATCTATTCCAAAACAAACTACACCCTATTAAGTGATAGTTTAGCAAAATTCAATACCCCTCCCATCCCCTAGTTCAGAACAATCTATGCAGAATTGTTCACAAATATTCTGTACAACCGTTTAAATGGCTGTATAGAGGCTGCTGTACCTACTAGAAGTAAGCCCAATACAAATACTAAAAGCAAACCATACTGGTGGAATCCTAACCTTAATAGGGTATATAACAAAAGGAAAAAACTCATGGCTAAAATCAGGAAGAGCAACTCCCATGATGATAAGAGCTCTCTAATTAAACTAAACAGGAAACTAAGAGGACTAATTAATACCAACAAGGCCAATTAAAAAGTCAGGATATCCTCATAGGCTAAAGGCAACCACAAGGCCTTCTATAGCTATGTCTGAAAACTCAAAGGCAGCACACATCAGAGTGCTGAACTTGTGGTCAGTGATTCCAGCTTCACTGAACAGAGCAACATAGTGAATTTACTGGCTGACAAATTCAGCTCCAGGTTTACCCCCACTCACCCCCTGCCTCCCTCCATGAAATACTTACTAGCATAACCCACCACCAACTGTTACAAGGGAGCAGGTCCTGGTGGTGCTCACTAAGTCCAAAAACACAGACTCAATGGACCCTGACAATACCCCAGGATACATCTGAAATAGTGGAAACATGACCTATCAGGACCACTTGAGTCACTTTTCAACAATAGCCCCAAAGCTTTGCACAATGAAAATGGAGGACTGCAACAGTTATCCCACTTCATAAGTCTGGATCATCAACTGACCCTGGAAACTGCAGACCTATTAGTCTGACGAGTCTAATATCTAAAGTCATGGAATGAATTATCATGGAAATAATCAACAAAGATATAGGCAACCTTGAAACCCTTGACCCAACCCAGTTTCTCTTTGCCAAGAGAAGATCATGCCTACTAAAACTGGTGGACTTCTTTCAGAAAGTCACCAAGGCGATGGATGAGGGGAAAACTGTGCATACCTGCTACCTGGACCTGGCTAAGGTGTTCGATACAGTACCTCACTCGGGTATAGTTGACAAACTCACCAAACTGGGCATAAACCCCTACATAGCTTAATGGATTGACAGCTGACTCACAGACAGGACTGAGGAAGTCAGGATTGGTGATACCACCTCCTCTAAGAGCCCAGTCACCAGTAGGGTACCTCAGGGCTTTATACTGGGGCCATTCCTATTTAGCATCTACTACTTGGCACAAACATCATACAAGAGAGTCTAACAGAGACAGATGACTGGTGCTTAAGTCACAGACTAAAACTCAGTTCTAAGAAATACATTATTGTGCCTTTTGGGAAAACTGTCACCAAGGCTAATTACTCCATTGATAAGACACCTCTAAGAACTGACCCAATAGTTAGGAATATGGGAACATGTATAGACAGTAATCTGGCCTTTGATCAAGCTGTGGCCAAGGCAGTAAGAAAATCATTCTATGTTGCCCAACTAACCAGTAAGGCCATGGCATCCAAGTCCAAAGAAATCATAGTGCCACTTTATTCAGCTCTTATCAGACCCATCATTGAGTAAAATGTACCCTTTGGCATGTACCTAACTAGACATATGTGACAGCTGGAACACGCAGAGAGGTTCCTTACCAGGAGAATTCAATGTGTAAACACATTGCCCTATACAGATTGCCTTAAAGTCCCATCTCTATACTCTGTCTCCGAAAGGTTACTAAGAGGCAATCTGTAACTGGCATCCTTGGATCCAGCTCTGATGGACCTTTTGCAGAAATGAACATCAGAACCACTAGCTCAAAGGATTTAAATTTCACCTGTGACATAGGTAAGAAATGTTGGTGAGCCAGATATGTGTCTCAGAGTATCTCCAAGCTCTGGAACAGCCTCTCCATTCATGTGAAGTACAGTCCATCTCTAACCCTATTCAAGCATAGCCTTGACTAATAGATGGGGAATTGGAAATTCACCCCAGGTCTGTCCCCCATGTCTCTGATAGACAGAGACAGACAATAATGCTCAAACTAACATACTGTCAAAGGAAAAATATACTTTAAAAATGATCAATACATGGTAGGTTCAGGTTAAGGCACTTTAATCTTGCAGCAAGGAGACAAAAACGTGCTAATACAGAGTTTGTCTAACTAGAATCAGGAAATGCAGGCATTTTTACACATTTTCTAATAAGACATTGCCTACCAAGCTGACGTAGTAAATCACAAGTTTTAACATCATTATTTCGTAGTGCTTGTTTATATGATTTTCTGCTTGTACTATCAATTTTTGTGAGAAACTTCCTAAGAAAAACAACGTGGCCTTGGCTACCACCGGTTAGATATATGCAATGTTACCATTCAAGGTACTATGGCTAATTTGAGCACAAAGCAAGTATAGATTGCAGTTAATTTCTCCAACAGTCCTTTGTCTATGTTATCTCTAACTTCTGCAGCTGTGCGTGTTCTCATACTTCGAACAGAGCTGATTGTTTAAAATCATTACATTACAGAATATAGCATTGTTCATTCATTTCTTCCTGACCTAGCAGATAATCACCTGCTTCTCAAGTACATTTCCAAAAGGCATAAACATGAATATTGCTGTGCTAGCAATTACTAGGTCAGAGGGCATCTTGCAAGTTTCAGAAAGAACACTGCAGTTTCAAAAAGCATCTTTTAGTCTCATATGAAACTCAGCTGTATATAAAATAGTGCATATAAAATAGAATGAAAAACGTGTTAACTTATTTAGTTTCACATTTCAACAATTCTTCAATTTCAGTACTTTGATACAAAGTCTCAGAAACTGATATATCTATAAATTCTTTGATTAACTTTTTCATGCAGGGAATACCACAAGAAATGCATGCTCCTAATAGGAGTAATCCCACACAAATGGCAATCAGGATGTTCATTAGAATGGAACCCCACCCCCAAACAAATTCTGGAAAAAGTCCATCATAGGGTTTGGTCCTGGTTTGGTCATGGTCGACACTTGCTGGATCACCTCAAGATGGTCATTTATTTCGTGCTGGTTGTCAGGAATGTACGAACAGCATTCTTCTTTGATTAAAGTGCACGTACCACCTCTTGCCGCTAGGGTGAAGTCGAGAGCCATGCGGTTCTGAAGTACCACAGTTCTCATAGCATTCAGTTCATCAGTCACTAATTCGAGAGCAGAAAAAGTTGCATTGCTCATAACTTCAAGAAGTTTAGACAGTTTTCTCAGCTCCCAAATTGATTTCACTGTGCCATATGCAGGGGTTATGCCTGCCCATTATATAATGTGTCACTCAAGTCCATGTGTATCAGTTTATCTTTGTTTTTTACAGAGTTATGGTTTCTCCATCCTGCTTCGATTCATCCTACTGGATTCTTGGGTCTCTTAATCGGACTTCTAGGTTTACTGCTGACCTCTCTGACGTTTCGAATTTTTCCCTGAGGCAAAGCTGCAGTGTGTCGTATGGCCGGAACCAGGTAACCCAAAAAACAACTGCTGGACCAATTCTCAGGTAGCCATTTATATGCTTTTTTCCCACAAACAAAATAACAATTCTCTACTTTAGTATTGATATAAGCTTGCCCTGCATGAAAGATTTTCTTATCAATAATAGAAAGCTGTTTTAAAAGAACAGGATTATGTTGTATCTCATCAACACTCTTATGCATCTTAGCAAAATACGCATCATAGTTTGTATCACAAATAGTTTTATTCTTACTGGGTTTAATATAACATTTATAAGAAACAGTCACATTGCAATTGCTCCAACCCACCTGAATAGTGTCATTCTTGTAAAAACATACAATCCCTTTTTGTGTAACAGGTAGGTACAATGCTATTTTGTCTTGTGACTTCACAGGTGAAGTGTCAAAAATCAAGTTTTCCCAGGTCTCATTGACCCCTAGGGGGACAGCAGTCATTAATAATCCCCGTATGCTGTTGGTATGGCTGTGCAAATCCAGCAGTTCGAAACATTGAAAGTCTCAGCATACACATATTTAATTGCTTGGTAAGTGTTAAAGTTTGGATGCCATTCTATGAGTAATGCATCATGTTTGATCAGTTCAACTTTTGTGGCTGGGAAAAGGAAAGGCCACAACAAAAAGATCAATATTATCAGTAGGGCTATCAGAATAATCATGCAAATTTTCTGAGGTTGTTCTGCATCTCTGTTTACTCTATACCTGGTCATTTTGTTCTCGTTGTACAACAGTAACAAGGTTTTTGTCCAGTTCAAAGTTCTTAACCAGTTTACAGTGTGTCAAATGAATCCAGGACGCTCGCTCTGCGATCTTGACTGCAGTGGGTGTCGACAGTAGTACCTGGTATGGCCCTTCCCACTTCGGAGAACTCCAGTTCTTTTTCTTCACGACCTTCACCCAGACCCATGCACCTGGGGCTACTGCTGCTTCCAATGGTCTGGTTTGCTCTTTATCTGAAACAGAATTTAACTGCAAAAGTTTGTTATTCAAAAATCGCCTCATATACCCTGCAAGTGAACTGTCAGCCTCCTGCTCTGCAGGCATGAGAAGTTTCCACTGAGGTATATAATATGCCCTCCCAAACAGAATTTCAAAAGGAGTTAACCCTTTTACATTTGGAATAGTTCTCATGCTCAACAGTGCCAGAGGCAGACAGTGCACCCAGTTCTTTTGTGTCTCACTAATCAATTTCCTAAGCTTATTTTTGAAAACCCCATTATGCCTCTCTACTAATCCTGCAGATTGGGGGTGGTATGCACAATGATTTTTCAGAGAAATCCCGAAATAACGGCTAAGTTGTTGTATAATTTGATTTACAAAGTGTGTGCCATTGTCACTATAAATCTTTTCCGGTATGCCAAATCTAGGAATAATTTCTTTAACGAGGACTTTTGCAACAGTAGCTGCATCTGGATTTTTAGATGGAAAAGCTTCCACTCATTTGGAAAACATATCTATAATGACAAGGCAGTACTTCTTATTTTCGCATTTGTTCAGCTCTATAAAATCCATACAAATAGTATGGAACGGATATGGTGGTGTAGGGAAACTCCCTTGCTTAGGTTTCAATGCCCCTTGTGCATGATGCTTGTTACAAACATGGCATGCTGCACAAAAAGTTTTTGTGTAGTTTGTAAATCCATACGTCGTAAACACTCAATTCACTAACTGTACCATCCCCCCTGTTGAGACATGGCACTGCCCATGGCTCAACAAAGCTGCATATCTGAACAAGTTAGATGGCAAAATCGGTTTCTTCTCTTTGGAGATGTACAGTCCCTTCTCAAGGATTGCTCCTCGTTTTATCCACTTTTGTTTTTCTACATTTGTAGTAAGTGTCTGCATTGTTTTTAACATTTCTAAGTCTAAAATCTCAGATGGTTGTAATTCCTCACTCAAAAAAAAATACTTCTGAAGCTGAAGCTGCTTGTTTTGCAGCTGTATCAGCCCTCGCATTACCTTTTGAAATTCTATCCTGTTGCTTGGTATGAGCTACACATTTGCAAATAGCTACTTTCTGAGGTAACTGAATAGAGTCTAACAAGTCTAAAATAAATTGCGCATGATTAATTGGTTTACCAGTAGATGTTATCATTCCTCTATTTTTCCACTGCTGCGCAAAAACATGTACAGTAGAAAAAGCATACTGACTGTCAGTAAAAATGTTCACTCTCTTACCTTTTGCCAAGGTACATGCCCTTGTCAAAGCAATCAGTTCTGCTGCTTGTGCAGATAAGTTGTGTGGTAAAGACTTTGCTTCTAAAATCTCGGTATCAGAAACTACTGCATACCCCACTAGATTCTGTCCTGTAGGACCCCTCCTGCACGAGCCGTCCACATAGTATGTCACCTCAGCATCATCCAAGGGAACATCTGTGAGATCTTTTCTAGGTAGTGTCTTTTGCTCAATATCCTGCAGGCAGCAGTGTGGTTTGCCATCTGCAGGGGTTGGGAGCAAGGTTGACATATTCAAAGTTGTGCATCGTTCAATTGTCATATGAGGTTGGCTCAACAGTATAGTCATACAGGAAAGATGCCTAGCAGGAGAAAGATATGCTACTTTTTCTTGCAGTAAAATAATCATGACTGCATGAGGCATTCTATATGTGAGAGGGTGGAACAATACTACTGAGGCTGAAGCCTGCACTGCCATTGCAGCTGCGACTACTGCTTGTACACAGTGGGGCAAGGATCGTGCCACTGGGTCTAGCCATGATGAATAATAAGCTATGGGGTGTTGTTTGTCCCCATGCTGTTGTGTTAACACTGATGTCATATAACCTTGCTTACAATCTACAGTTTGGAAAAATCATTTATGATAGTTTGGTAATCCTAAAACTAATGAAGAAGCTATCAGTTGTTTCAATTTGCAGAAAGCTGATTCTGCTTCTGGTGTCCACTGTAATAAATCTTGTGCTGCCATCAGCTTTTTGAATATCAGGTTGGTCAGTGGAGCAGATTCCAAGGCATAGTTTGGAATCCAACTCCGACAAAAGTTAGTAGTACCCAGGAAAGACATCATTTCCTTCTTGGTAGTTGGTTTTGGTGCTTGTAATATTGCTGTTTTTCTGTCTTCATCTAATATTCTGCCTTCTTTGGATATTACATATCCCAGGTATTTGACCTGTTTTTTTCCAAAGTTGCAGTTTGTTTTTGTTTACCTTGTGTCCTTGAGTGGCTAAAAATTGTAGTAATGCTATGGTATCCTCTCTGCATTCTTGATGTGTGGCGGCTGCCAGCAGAATGTCGTCTACATAAAGTAAAATCTGACTGCCTTTCGGTGGGATAAATCCCATCAGGTTACTTGCCATTTCTTGTGTGAATATTGTTGGACTTTCACAATATCCCTGTGGTAGTCTCGTATATGTATACCGTTTCCCCTGAAATGTAAATGCAAACCAATGTTGGCTGTCAGTGTGTATCAGTATTGAGAAAAATGCATTGCTAATATCTACCACAGAAAAATACTTTTGTTGAGGTTTCAAATCATTTAACAAAGTGTGTGGATCTGGCACCATAGGTGCCCTGGGTATCACTGCGTCATTTACAGCTTGTAAATCTTGGACCACATGCCATTCTCCATTTGCTTTCCTAACAGGAAATAAGGGTGTATTACATGGTGAATCAGGAGATTCTATCAAGACTCTTTCCTTAAGTAAGGCTGCTATTATAGGTTTGATTCCTATTTCTGCATCCTTTCTCAAGGGATACTGTCTCTTTTGAGGTCTAAATGCTGATTTTGGCGTGATAGTAACTGGTCCTGTTGTACGAATAAGTCCTACATCTGATTTCGCTGTTGACCAGAGAGTCTCTGGTATGTCTCGTAAAGCTTTTTCCTCTTCCTCTAGTAAGAGTGCTACTCAGCTATCCTCACTTGCCTGTGAATGTACAGCTGGGTGTGTCTGCATTATCCAATTTAATTTCTGCTTTTGTACTCCCTGTTCGGAAAGTTCTAACTCTGTCTGCTTTTCCCACCTTGTGACTTTTTCTCCTAGGTCTGCCCACTTCAAATTTCTATCTTTAGTTAAACTCACATGTGGTAATCGATTAGATTTGTAAAGTGCTAGGAATTCCTGGGGCAATGAACAGCTATACTGTTTCCTTCTGTGTCCCAGTACAAATTTCGTAGTACTAATCTGTTAGCATGGTTTCTAAACAGTTCTTGCTCATATTCTTTATCAGGTCCTGGTCTGTTACAGTAATATAGAGTGCAGTGCAACAAATACTGTTTATCAGTGTCAAGGGATGGGGATTTACTGATGGCTACGTTCATCAGTTCTTCGGTTACTGCCCCTGGACCAGTCATAACTAAGTCCTGGCTGTACCAATAAAATGTTTCACCCTCCGGTCACACTACAAAAGTATCCATTTGTCGCTATGCTTCCATACCCTGCATAGTTGGAACTACGGCTATGCCAAATATCTGCATTAGGTCTCTGCCCAAGAGATTCACTGGGCATTTTGCAGAAACAACAATTTTGCTTTTCTGGGTCACCCCCAAAACTGGGTCAGTTATCACTATGTTGTGGGAGAGTGGCTCCCAATACAGCTGTCCATTAGCTGGTTTCACTAATATGTAGTCAAGTGATTCTGAATTCTCTGGTAGTTTGGAAGGATGTATCAGGGTCCGTGAAGCCCCTGAGTCGCACAGGAATTTAACTTCCCTCCCCTCTACCAGAAGTGTAACTTCCGGTTTTGTGTCTGCTAAGTAGAGCTCTAAGCTCAATAATGCTAAGTCCAAAATTTCATTTTCTTCATTATCTGTGATTTCATGTACATTCTCTATTTCTTCTATCACATTCTCTACCCCTTCTATCACATTTGCACTTGTCTTTTCTTGTTTATTCTTATCCAGTGATTCTTGACTACCATATAGTCAGTCCTCACCCTCCTTGTCTTCTGTGGTTACCTTTTTATTTTGCCTGCAATCCCTTGCTAAATGTCCCTTTTTCCCCGCATTTAAAACATTCACTCCTTTTCTTTCTCTCTTCAAAGTCCTCTGATTGTTTATCAGATTGTTTGTTTCCCTGGGTATTTTTCTTACCCTTCTTCCCAGTTTGTACTACGAAGACTTCTGATCCATCTTCTACTGCAAATACTTGAGTTTTCTTTTTCTTTTTGCTATTAAAATGCCTTTCGGCATGTCTTGCATATTCAGGTAATGACTGTAATCTACTTGTACGATGATCTACCATGTGCTTTGTAATAAAGCTGCTAATGGGTGCAATACTGCCTTTTAAAAATGCATTCTTTAACTGTTGCTCATATGGGGAATCAGATGTTTGGTCTTCAGGTACCTGCATTCCACAGTGGTTATTAAAACATTCTAATAATCTGGCATAATATCTATCAACAGTTTCAATTTCTTGTTGTATGCATTGATTAATGCAAGTCCAATCAGCCCTAGACTTCCATTTCTCAGAGATTCGGTCTGTCAGACCTTTCACTCTGTTGTCCAGTTCTGCGTTACTATGTGGGAGTGGTCTAAGCTCTGCATCACGGGAATTCCAGTTGCCACTGATCATGTGCCAATCCGGACCTACGATTTGTCTAACTACTTTCTCTACTTCCTCTTCATTCAAATGGTAACTTAACCTCATGCCCTGTAAGTCTTCTAAGAATTTTCTAAAATTAACTTTTGAATGGGGAATTCCCTCTGTGGCTTTCCGGATGTCTTCCGGTGTCCACAGTCTATATACTAGAAGAGTTGGGTCCTGTCCTGCCTGTCCTGCCTGCGGATTTGGTACTTCTATGAGTGGACATATCTCTTCTTCACTCATAGCTTGTGAATTTTTATTAATTTCATATAATATAATATCCCCTCTTAAGTTGCGTGCTCGAGACCTGGTTTCGATAGGATCTCTGACAAACGGTTTTGGTTTTGCAGGAACAGCTGGGTATAGCGGAGGTGGATCAGCTTGTCCACTCACTTCATATTCTGGTAAGGGAAGCGGGGGAGCGGAGGGGCTGTTGCTAATACCAAGTTATTGTCTTCTTTATCTAAGAACATTGCTTTTGAATTTAAAATTTTTTGTTCCCTGCGGTTTGCTTCCTCAAGCCACCTGTGTGCCTGAGGGACTCCTAATTGTCATTGCTTTTTTAGCTAACCTTTTGCATCTGTTTTAAGTTGTCTAACAAGTTTAATAAGTAAAGGTTTATCTAAATTACCATCAAATTTGTATTTATCAACCCATTTTGTATAATACCTAACATCATCGGCACGCTGTAATTGCATATATTTCGTGTCTTCAGTTAAGGGTGGGTCTCGGGAACTTTTTGTGCACTGATTTCCCATGTTGCCTTAGCTAAGTTAGAAATTGTTATGTAACCCTTTTTATCACGTGCTACCACGATTTACACTTTTTCACAGTTTATCAAGAATAACTGCCTACCTATTCTGTTTCCCTGATCTATGACAAGACAGCAATTTTTTTTTTGTCCCTGATCTGCACATGCAAATCTCCCTGACAAAACAATAATACTGTAACAAGTCCCTGATCTAAAACAGAAAAAAGGTAAATTCCTCCTTACCTGACCCTCCGTGTCTTGATCCCACCGGAACGTTGACTCGTCCTCCAATCCCAGATCAGAAACAGTGGCTGGCCTCTTTCGAACGACAATTCAGTCGGAGGTCTTTCAAAGCAGAAGAGCCGATGTGGCCACTTCTCCGTATGGGTGCATGCCACCGGGCCCAATTCTGACCTGAGCCAGAGTGAGTGATATGTTTCCGGTCCGAAGGACCAAACTGTCAAAGGAAAAATATACTTTAAAAATGATCAATACACAGTAGGTTCAGGTTAAGGCACTTTAATCTTGCAGCAAGGAGACAAAAACGTGCTAATACAGAGTTTGTCTAACTAGAATCAGGAAATTCAGGCATTTTTATACATTTTCTAATAAGACATTGCCTACCAAGCTGACGTAGTAAATCACAAGTTTTAACATCATTATTTCATAGTGCTTGTTTATATGATTTTCTGCTTGTACTATCAATTTTTGTGAGAAACTTCCTAAGAAAAACAACGTGGCCTTGGCTACCACCGGTTAGATATATGCAATGTTACCATTCAAGGTACTATGGCTAATTTGAGCACAAAGCAAGTATAGATTGCAGTTCATTTCTCCAACAGTCCTTTGTCTATGTTATCTCTAACTTCTGCAGCTGTGCGTGTTCTCATAATTCGAACGGAGCTGATTGTTTAAAATCATTACATTACAGAATATAGCATTGTTCATTCATTTCTTCCTGACCTAGCAGATAATCACCTGCTTCTCAAGTACATTTCCAAAAGGCATAAACATGAATATTGCTGTGCTAGCAATTACTAGGTCAGAGGGCATCTTGCAAGTTTCAGAAAGCACACTGCAGTTTCAAAAAGCATCTTTTAGTCTCATATGAAACTCAGCTGTATATAAAATAG
This sequence comes from Protopterus annectens, assembly GCF_019279795.1. Lineage (NCBI taxonomy): Eukaryota > Metazoa > Chordata > Ceratodontiformes > Protopteridae > Protopterus > Protopterus annectens. The sequence continues at coordinate 27,339,911 of NC_056726.1, forward strand.
TGCATATAAAATAGAATGAAAAACGTGTTAACTTATTTAGTTTCTAATTAGCATTAAGCACACACATTAATACATATTTTTCTGACGCATACCCCATCCATACACACACACACACACACATACACACACACACACACGCACACACACACACACACACACACACACACACACACACACACACACACACACACACACACACACACACACATGCACACACCCTGTAGAAACATCCTAACTAACATATACCCTCCTAATAAAAGCCCATGATACACAGGATACAATTGGGTTGGATTGCATGGCTTATCTTTTAAAGTCCCTGGTGGTATTTAGCCTAGGCTATAACTATAAACCTATGAACCTCTGCACATATATGAACTATATACACAGTGGTGTTTTTTACTTTAAGTTGTTGCTATTTTTACTTACGAGTCCCTTTTGCTTTTAATTATAGAGCATGCCAAAATCACATTGCTATTTAACACTGAGATGGCTCTTTACACAAAATCTGCTGCATATGTTCTCTTCCCCTTCACATACTGATGTTTTGCTCAGTGACTGTTCAGTACCTAGAATTGTTCTGGTTTCTTCTAAATTAAGTGAATTCTGTGATAAAGAACATTATTTGGATTAACTGAACACTCGTGTAAAATTAAGGAAGCCATTTTCTTTAAATGGGAAAAGGCAATCTGATTGCATTTCAGGGAATGCAGTGATTTATTCTTAGTCAGAATGCTATTTATTTCATTTTTTTCACCATTTCCATTCCACACAGCAGTAAAGCAAAATCTTAAAGTACCAGGATTTGTAGGCAGAAAAGAGGACAATGCAGCAGAAGGGTACCTAGACATTTCTGATAGCAGTAGGTGCAATGGGTCTCAGAAAAAGTTTACAGTCATATTTAGATATGCTACTGATACATGTGACTCTGAATGAACTGCAGAAGAAGTCATTTCTGAGCACATTGCAGGTGTTGCAAAGGACACTTTTGGCTAACATCAAAGACTGAAACAATACTAATTTCATAAACTTTAATCATACTTTGACTGAGGAATGGGGTCCATTCCAGTCATGGTGTTAGGAAACCCCAAAGACTTTGAGAAATTAAACTAATTAGCAGTTGCTCCCACACAAAGCTTCCCACACTCCTTATATTCCCACATTTCCTAAGCAAGCTCACTTAAAAATAAACAGTCAATAACTTGGAAGATATCTGTTTAACCTCTTTAAACATTCTTACTTATATGTTTTTCTGCCATGGTTGCCAGGAGACTTTTCTTTAGGGCAGCCATAACTATAATAGTAGTGAATTCCCATAAAAGGAAAATGCCTCGTATGTCCAGATATAGGACCAGTACTACACTGTGCTGTCTAAGCTAGTCTCCCAGAGTACTTTGCAGTTAAGAAACTTTTTCTCCATTTTATACTTTACTCACTATTATCTTTGGAATGGCATAACTGATGTTTAATTTTGCTTATTTTGATTTCTGGTATACAACCATTATAGTACACTTATGAATTCATTGTTTTTTAAACAATAAATAGATAGACAGACAGATACATTTTAAACACTAGACCAATAGACAAACAGATACATTTCACTCTCTTGACCAATTTGCAGAAGCCATCTACCTACAAAGATAAACAGTTCTACAACAAGAGATAAGTTATACAATATGTTTCCCTCCAACTCTGGTTGCAAGTCATCTGATACAACATATTTTTAATATAATCATTAACAAGCCCTAATTTAACAAATCTTTATTACTGCTCAAATAGCATTTTAGCACTTTAGTCTCTGATTATATAATGTACATAATGCACTTATGAATTTATGCGTAGGGACAAACCAAAAATAATACCTGGTTTAGCAAATTCCTCAGAATATATAAATATTCTGTACCTTTTTATATGAAGGACATTTAATCAATGTAACTGTAATCAAAGCCATATAATCACATCCCCATAATAGAAAATCAACAACATTGAAAACCATTTTGTTGAAATACAAAATCTCCAAAAATGGGCAAAAACACAGGTATATATGCAGATGTTCATAATATGTCTCACTGGAGATGAAATGCACCACAGTTCATCCAGGACTTAATGCACTAGACGCCATAACCCTGACCCTATCCCTAAACATTACTACTGTCAAAACCCTAAACTTAAACCTAACAACTAAAATGAAAACCTTAACTCTTAAAACTAACCTTAGTCCAGACTCAGACTCCAGTTCCAATGTCTGTGATGTCTGCAAATATTAAGAAACACATTCAGCCAACTCATATTTCATTCAGTTTTGCATGCAACCAGATTGAAGTCATTCAGTCTGACTTTAAACAGAAAAAATTCATTCAGTGAGACAGTTTACAAAACTGAAGTTGACCAAATGGTTTAGAGAAAATGTTTTTTGATAAAAGTGTCCTCAGATATCTTTATTCCAATCTGAAAGATTGCTATCCTAGCTATCCTGAACCTTTCTCTCTCTTAACATTATTTTAATTTATTCATTTGTTTACCAGGCATGTGAACTGCCAGTCAACATTTTTCAGCCATGATATGAGCTGCAATGACAAAAGATGCAAGCAAATTATATGGATAATTTAGTGTAATCAGATTTCAGCATATAATCAGCATGCTTTTAGGAAGTGTATGGAAACTGGAGTACTCAGAGAAAACTCATGCATATACAAGGAGAGTAATTAAATTCCACTCAGATGGTTAGCAGAGGTCAGATTTAACCATGGACCTATGAGACAGATACCTTAACCAACGATCCATAAAGAAATTAATTTGAAGTTTAGGTAGAGCCCTGCATACACTTTCAGTCCCTTATAGGTATATACCCTTTCTGTCAGTCATATTAGAAAGAAAATGTTGAACAAATGCTACTGTATTCAGACCCTCATCACTCTTTCAGAATCCAAAGAACTGCTTCTGTGTTCCTGTTCTTGGTATTGTTTACTTTATCTTATAACGTGGCACTTTCTTGAAACAACTGTATATTCTCTTTCTATATAATATCTATTTCTTCTAAGTATAAGGATGTGTTAGAGCAAGTCTATTTTATGATTTTGCTTCCTAAAGCAGTAATATCAGCCACAATTACATTGTGAAGCCATGAAACCTCTCCATTATAAGTATTAAGCGTGTCCACTCATGATTGTCAGTGGAGTTTTATGGTGTCAAGTTGCCAGCCCAGCACCCAACCTTCCACAGGAGGCACACACATGAACACACTCACACCTAGGGCCAATTTAGAGTTTCCAATCCACCTGCAGCATGTCTTTGGGATGTGGGAGGAAACCCATGCAACCACAGGGAGAACATGCAGACTCTGCACAGAAGGCACCCCAGCCAAGGATCAAACCAGTGAACCTCTTGCGGTGAGGCGGCAATGCTAACCACTGCACCACCATGGCCGCCCAGCATGCAGGCTGAGATAATGAACTATATCTTGTAGTTTTTGATTCTATCTCTCAGTCTTCTCATCCACACTGTCTAACTTTGAACAAGTTATTGCAATAGACAGTGCTCCTTGTCCATGAGTAAAAAGGGGAAGTTATACATTATATGGTTTACCTGACTAATATGTGGTAAAAAATGTAGCACCAGTTCTTTGGAGTGCTTGCTCATTAAAGCCACTTCCAAACCTGTCAAACCGAATTTCTATTTTTTCCTTTTTTCAGAAAACTTGCACAAGCATGGCTTAATTAATGCATGCAATAAATTTGATGCAGCAGATTACTGAATTTTTGAATATAAATTAAATATGGCTGTATAATATGATTGTTTAAGTTAAACAGTAACTCTGAAATGGAAATATTTTGCTTAAGAGAATATTCTGCTGAAAGGGAAAGCTATGTTTATAAAAAGCAGTTTTTTGTATCTATGTTTATACTGTATTTAAGACTCTCTATTTGTTTCACTTTATAGACATCCAGCTATCACAGAGAAAGTATTCTCATTAGTGACACTGGTAACCTGAATTTTAACAGTAAGCCGAGAAGTAGAGTGACAGGGAACATAAGTATTGTAGGCCAGCGGGCCTTCTCTTTGAGAATGGGTGAGGGTATTGGTTACTGCCAACTAGAGTCTCTGGTGGAAGTAAAGGAACTGAACACACACTATATCAATGCACATCAGGTAAAGGAGGGTGAATTATCCATTATGAAAAGCCCTTACTGCCAGGATGGTCCCATACTAGTATAAATACATCTTATTTCTACTGAAACATGGAAAAAGGAGGGACACCATGATATAGATTATGATGAACAGGGAAAGAGAATGACAAAAAATAGATTAGCAACATTCTGTTTTGCTTTCTGGAAAATAACTGGTAGTTATACCAAAGTGGAATAAAGCAACAAAGTCTCTCTCTCTCTCTTACTGCATAAATCTAAAATCCTTGACCTATATAATCGATATTTTGGAGTTTCATAGTTGAATAACACAGAAATAAACATAACTGTCAATTGTGTATCGTACATATGTCTGACATCTTTAAAAATGTTTATTTTCATCATAATTGTTATTAAGCTGACAAATATTGAATGCAGTATATAACATTTTCAAGCTAAGAAAACATAGAACATATATTGTGTACATATACTGTTGAAAATGATAAATGATCAGTGATACACTAAACTAATGCACTGTATATTTTCTTTAGTTTAAGTTATCTGGGAAAAGAACAGACACCAAGACATCTGAATGCCTGCACACGTGAAAAAATAATGTTATGGAAGTTTCATATTTTATTCTAGACTAGAAGAAAAACAGACTGTTTAATTTCAAATAGGCAGTCCTTTTAAAGCAAAGCTACTCATGATGGGTAACTGACTTACAAAGTGAACAACCAGAGCACATCCCTTTAAGTAGCTGAGGTTGGCACATAGTATCTGTAGAGCAAAGGACACCCCCAGCAGAGCTTTAATTAGGGCATGTATTAAGCAGGGAAAATTAGCAGATTGTGGGCAGGTGATACTTATCTGTCATGTAGGCTTGAATGTCTGAGTTTCAAATAAAAAAAAACAGTCTCACTTGCGTTTATAGCCTATTTTTCTCTCTCTTCTCCTTCAGCATTTCTAAGTATGCTTGTTTGCATGAACATATTATCTTCATTCCAAGTTTATCTTTTTCTGTGGAATACTTGATTGCTCCTACTGTGCACTATCTCAATGACATAATGTATTCAGATGTTATAAACCCGTGTTAACATAAACTGTAAAATGATGTGGTGGTGGCAAGAAACTTTCTGATCAAAGAAAAAAATCATTTATATTTGGTGTAAATTCCTTTGTCAGTTATCAGTGCTTGAAAGAAATGAAGGCATGGCTCACACTTGAAGTAAATAGAAAATGTTATAATTTTGCTTAACATGTCAGTATAATAATTGTTTAAGAAAAGCACTGGGTGTTTTAGCAGAAAGACAAAGCTGGCAGGAACACAGTGTACCGCAAGCACATATACACACAGTACTGAACCACAAAAAAGACTTCTCAAGGTCACTTAACTGAGAATTTGTTTCGAGTGGATCAGACAAGAGTCTGTATGTTCACATGGTTGCAATAAAAAGTGGTATTATCTAAATTTTCTCTGCCAACAGTGAATAAGATGCTAACAAAATAAAAAAGGCAGTCCTACTTTGCTAATGTTGTTTGCGTTTTGACTGAAATCTTGTATTTAAAACAAATTAGTTTAAATAAAAAGACCATTGTTAGTCACAAAGATTGACAAGCTCTACAGAAAATAAATCTGTTGAAATTCTATTATTGCATGAAGATTTCATGCCCTTTCCTTATTCCCCTTGCAAATGTGCATAAAAAGTATTTCAAATATTTGATTTTGTGCAGGTCCAGTGGTATCCATTGATAAAGGCCTGCCTATTGCTCAGGCAACCTGAGTTTGATTACTGGCTTGGATGTCTGCTAGAGCTGGCAGAAGAGGTTATGCATGCCCATCCTAAGAGATGGAGGGGCAACATACCCCTAAATTGTCCAGAATTTTACAGAATGTCCAGATTTTTGCCTTATATGTTTGGTCTGTTTTGTGACGATTGGGGAGAGATGGGCGAAGGCTGCCAGCCTAGTCAAATAGAGTTTGATACATAATTCTATCAACTGTATAAATAAATGTAAAATAAAGGCTTGTGTTTTTAAATGTAAGAAAACACTGTAAAATGTGAACTTCAAGATTGTTGCAACATTGCCATCTGCTGTAAAGAAAACCAAGCCAAGTATTTCAAATGTGTCTTTTTAAGTTGAAAAGATCTTATGAATCTCTTTAATGTTAGAATTCGGCTCCAGGGCGGCTGGAAGAAGATTTCATGCCCATTGTTTTAAGGCTAAAGTTTATGACCAGAATTTAGATGTGGAATGTGTTTTATTGCTCTGGTTTCTGCTAGAATGTATATGTGAAATGCCTTCTATTGTTGTAAGTTTCTGTGCAAGTGTTAGATTGCTAAATAATGCAGTTTGTTTGCCTGGGAAAACCTAAGTGTCAAAAGTGATGTAACTTGGGGAGGGACCCAGCAAACATGTTTGTTAGTAACGTTTAAAATACTAGTTCTCACAAGAGACTGGAAGCATTTTGACTTTAGACATCTAACTTATCAGCACTCTGCCTTATGCTCACATGTAAGTTTTTAGCACTGTGATTTCTTGTAGAAATAGTTAAAGCTAGTAATGATTAGTTAGGTATTTTCCTTTGAAATCAGACCTGTCCTACTGTATTATTTTAAGTTTCTGTGTGATCTCTGAAATCTTAGATATCTCTGTGATTTAGTAGTTTTGTGTTGTGTTTTAATTATTTATTATTAAATATTTTTTAAACTTTCTACCTGTGGCTGCTTTGTGTAGAGATAAGCTCTAGAGTACATTGCATATTTATAGAGGTTTTTGTAATAGGCCATGCTAAAGTAAGCCTTGACTGTTAGTCATACTACCATTGGATATTAATATTGCACAGTAATAATTAGACACCCTTTTAAGGGCCTTTTAGTAGCTGATATTATTAACTGGGTGGTGGCAGTAATTACTACCGTATAGTCTGGGTAAAGGGGCACAGTTGGAGAATCTGTGTCAGCCTTTCAAAGGAGTGTCTGTGAAGTTGTATAAATACTTATCTCAAAGTGTATGTGTGTGTGTGTGTGTGTGTGTGTGTGTGTGTGTGTGTGTGTGTGTGTCGTGCCAGCTACTTGGCAGGGACACGAAGCACTGGTTGGACAGAGAGGGTACTGGAGGTTTTAGCTTGCCCAGTCAGGTTAAAACCTGGACCCTATAGCTGTGCCAGTGGGGAGTCTTATTGGGGACCTGACAAGCAAAGGAGTAACCAGCCCCAGACTGAATGTGATCTCTGTGTGCACTTAAGGGAAATTGTAGTTTACTGTGTGTATTAGTTATCCTTTCCTCTTCTATGAGACAACCTCCCTGGTGTTAGTGGTGAGGATTGAGGCTCCTTGATTGCTGGGCCAGGGCACTGTCATCACATGTTCCTCATAATTTTTTTTCTGACAAATTGTTGAGGAGTGAAGTCACTAAAAATGAAACATTTGAGTTATCTTTCAGAAAATACGTGCTAATGCAAAACTTGTTATTCTATCAACTTTCTAGGTTTATTAGAGAAATATTTAAAATCTGTCCCTGATTTTGGCCCATTGACCACTAATCATTTATGGCTTTATCCAGAATTCTTTTGCTAAGAGGATGAGAGGTAAGAGGAGCAGGGCTGGCCGCTCCCTACTACATTCCAGTGAAGGAGGGGTAACAATGTGAATATATGGCCTAGGAGCAGGCATTAGACTCACCAAGTCTTCAACACACATGTGTGGAACATAGCTCTCAACCTTCCATCTCCCAAATGTGGAACACTCCCTCTCTTAAAAGTGGAGCAAATGGGCTAAATGTGGAATACCTAGTAAATGCTTTTCCAAATATCCTCATTACTGAGATGTTGCAAGGACATAAAGCACCCTCATGTCTGCCTAAATAACAGCCCCCTCTGGGCAGCTCTTTCCTTGATGTTGGTCATCATCCTCATCAGCCCCCTTTTTCCCATTTTCTACATGGGGTAAAGGCATCGTGTTAACTGTCGCCATCTTTCTCTATTCAATGCCACACTCCTACCTTCTTAGACATGCATGCCTGACTACTGCAGGCCTTCTTTTACACAATCCCTCTACCTCTTTGCTAGATGTCCCTGATTCCTCTTACTGTCTTCTTGTCTGTCCCAAATCTTCTTCAGCAGACTATCTTCTGCTTTTCTGTACATTTGTCTGAACTGCTGTAATCTGTTCTCCTTGATCTTTTCTTCCATCGGAGCTACTTCTATGCTAGATATGGGAATGAATGAGCCGTGGTCCATTGGAAGGAAGCTTAATAGTCAGGAGGCAAAGGGCAAAAAAACACATAAAAAATGTTTAGTTTTGCTCAGTTCCTTTCCAGATTTTCTTGAGTAAGGTATATCTTTTTTTTTTCTGGAATCTTAGTAGAAATGATATCAGCAGGGTATATCAGATGTTGCATCAGGTACTAATTCATTGAGCAGTGGAGAAATAGAATGGAAATAGACTGAAAAAGTTAAGCCTTATTCACATTAATAAGACATCTATAGTGAAACATTACTTTTATACAGGTTGCTTTAAACAGAATTTGCAGACTGAAAGTTTAGTATTTGCAATATTATATGCAACTTATTCTTCTGCAATCCCTCTTATTTCTTCTATATCTATAAATGTTTCCTATTTCCTACCTTCACAGTAACAAGAGGAAATGAGCAGTAAACCTAGATACATAACATGCTAGCTCATATGACTTTTCAGCTGCATACCATTCACTTGCAAAAACATCATACAACCTTCACATACTCATATTTCAAAGTACACAGTTTGCTTTTGACAGCTAAATGGTCTAACTTTTCTCACAGTAAGTACTCACTGTTTGCCAAAGCTTTGTTGCCGCTGTTTGTTATTTATGTTCTTATCTGTTAGATGGATTATTCTGCAGACATTTTTGCAGAAAACAGGATGTGCAATGATGATACAGTTGTTCAGACTTCATGGTTTGTGCATGTTGGGGGTTTGATCTTTTCCATCGGTATGCTGTGGCTTTGAAGTTTGCTATAATTAGTAGGAGACAATCTCTTGCATTAAAATAGTGTGCCAGGCTCTGCCCCCATCTACAGCATTTTAATGAAATGCATCAGTTAATGATCTCCCATATATGCATTTTAAATAAATGTGTCAGCTAATGATAATTTACTGGTGCTCTCTTTAGTGAATAGCATTCACTGAATATATGTGCAGTGAAGTGCATTTTTGCTTTATTCACCCATTTCTCTCTTTTGTTTACTGTGCCTTCATGCATGGCGGGTGTTAAATGTTTATATAACTAATGCAAAAATAAGAAAAAAAAGAAACTTGTAGTCAGTATGAAAAACTGGAAGTGGGTAGCAGGGTACCACATGCCTGTGTATTTGTAGGTATCAGTCATTTTTAACACATTCATAAATCAAGTCTGCAGAGCAGAGCAGATGCAATAGGCAGTAAGTATTTTTGTGATTACACTACATTTTCCCAAACAAATGCCAACTAAGAGGGAGGATTATAAAAATTGAATAAGGATATAAATACTCGACAGAGGTGTTTAAGATTGTATCAGCTACAATTCCATACAAATGAATAAATACAATGCCATACGTTTGTTGGAAGAAAAATCCTTCACAGCAGTACAAAAGCAAGCCATTACTAGTACATTTACTGATTTGTTTATGTGCACGGCCAAGAGGGCTTTTATCGGTTCCTGCTGCAGCTGGGCATTAGTATAGATCATTTTCTGAAAATGTTTGAAAATGTCCCCAACAGGCTATCTCAACAGTATTCGTGATATGCAACTCTACTTGTCATTAATGAGGCCTTTCATGACCAGTGTGCCCTGAGCTCTTAGCTGTTTTATTTCAAGAGAACAGGTGAGACAGAAGGAGTCCAGATAAGGGCGGCAAAAACAAGGTGACAACTGACTCTGGAATCCATATAAGGGACTGACAAGTAACATATAATTTTATCTGAAGAATAGAACAGATAAAATAAAGACATCCTGGTATATCATTTCTACTGAAGTTGTGCATAATAGCTGCAGTTGTGAGAAAATGAGGTGCATACTGACCAAGGGATAAAATATGAGATAAAGTATATTTTACAGACCTGGCAGTGAATACTTGAAATACCTAAATATTTAAGAATGGAAAAACAGACTTAATGGAAGATAGCATGAAACAAATAAACTACAGCATATTTCATTGCAAGTTAAAGTTCTAAACTATGGAAGCCAGCTGGTGATAGACAGTGTTCCTATATATGATGCAGAATCCCCATGAATATCAGATGCCCCTGGCATTGCTCAATGTACTTTAAAATAAGTTTGTAAAAGGGGCCCTGTTTACAGTGAAAATCAATAACGTATCATGGAGTTAGTTAAAGAAGTATTTTAGGCTTTTCACAAAAACGTCTCTATGCAGTATTAAACAGTTTATTTACTCTTACTTCGGTTTAAGTTTCCAAAACTGAGCCAGGGCACTGAAGTTTAAACATTCATACTTACACGCAGTATAATACTTGCAGATTGCAGATAGTATATGCCAGCTTACACATAGTGTAATACTTGCAGATTGCACATACTGGATACCAGCGTCCTTACACTTTCCTGATTACCATCTCCCCAAGGAGCCATTCCCTGAGGCCCATCTGCCAGATTTCAAATTACTGACTACTGTTGTCTGTAGAAAATCCCTACCTTTCAGTTTCTAAGAGTAAACTGGAGTAACCCCATTATTATAGGATGTTTTCTTCCTTCCTTCATCATGTCTATGCAACTATGGAGTCGGCATATATAAATTTAGTGGGTGTGGGGTGGCTTTCAACCCTCTCATGGGCTTTTCAATTTCATTAGCAGGTTGGATCCCAAACAGTTTAACTTGGAGAGCCGAGTGCTTGAAGAGTTAAATTTAAGGGATTATTGCATGAAGCATATATGCCTCATATTAATCACTCTCTCATTGAGTAAATGTCAACAAATTAGTTAAGAGGATTCAGTATGAGTTAACATTAACAATACTACTTATTTCAACAAAGGTGAATATTACAGAAGGAAATTTGAAATCATAGTTTCATAGAAAATATTAGTCCCTGTCCATCTTCAACAGGGTGATGGTAACAAAAAACCTATATTCTAAATTTATGGAAATGTATTTCTAGAATTCTTTTTTACAGCACAAAATATACTTAGTATCTTTTCTTTTGCTGACCAGTGAAGTGCCATTTTGTCTTCTGCATTACCTCTCACTGATTCTAACTATATATCATTGACTATTATACAATGACCCCCCCCCATTAATATTCCAAACCGTGCACGCTGATTGGCCAGTGTGCCCATTGCAAATTCCACAATATACCAACGGAAAAAGGTCTGGTCACCCAAACTTTTTTCTGTTGGTATAAAATGTCCAAACTTACAGAGCAATGGAGACTTTCTTTTCTCTGATGCTTCTGTTTCAAAGCATTGATGTATTGGGTATGCATGAGAATGCAAGTCCCATATGCATGCACAGTACATCAACAAGGAAGCAGTACACCACCACCAGCGGAAGAACAGTAATGCACTATTATACAAAGACATTACTTAAGAAAAGTAAGCATTTTTTTTAAATAATGTCATTGTATAATAGCAATAACCGACTCCGTGGTTGTGGTATAGTGAAGATTTACCCACGGTTAGCTTTATTTAATCACTCGGGCTTTGCCCTCATGATTAAACCACACCAACCGTGGATAAATCTTCAATATAAGACACCACGTCATCGGTAATTGCTTAATTATATAATGGTAGCTTGTTAGTATTCAAAAATGTGCATGCTGATTGGTTATCCCAACCAGTGTGCCCATTGTAAATACAGCATATATCAAGAGAAAAAAGTCTGGCCAAGTGTGACCAGACTTTCTTCTATTAGTATGTGCTCCATTTTAAGTGTCCATATTTTCAGCTAGAAAACAACAAAGTGGGAGCCCGAATAGTGCCCAACACTCTTCTTTATTGTTACAAAATTAAGTGCTTTCATCCTGGTAGAAATATAGCTACCAGGATAAAAGTGCTTAATTTTGTAACAATAAATAAGAGTGTTGGGCACGATTCTGGCTCAGGGGTTGTTGTTTTTAGTTTTATTTGTCTTGGTTCTAAGATTTTTAGCTAGAGGTCGAGAGGAATGTTCAAAGCGCAGAGAAAATACAAGGAAAATTAGATATGTTCTGTAAAACTAAAGAAACGTACCTGATTTTCCTTGTATTTTTGTCCTGTCTCTCTCTTTTACCTCGAAACTCTCCGGATTTTACAGTTTTTTTTTTCTTAAAAAAAAAAAAACAAAAAGCAGCTGAGATATTTCCTTTCTCCACTGCTTGCTTTTCAAAGCACTGATGTAATGCATAAGCATGGGAATGTCAGTTCCATATGCATGCACATTACATCAACAAAGCGGCAGAATACAGAAACAATGTAGAAGAACACCACAGCCCCATTATAAAAAAATATTATTTAAGTAAAGTAAGTAATTTCTTTCTTGCATAATGTCACTGTATAATATATAATATAACCAATTCCTGGTGTTGTATAATGAAGATTTACCCATAGTTGGCTTTATTTAATCACTCAGGCTTCATCCTCATAATTAAACCACACCAACAATGGGTTCAATATACCACACCCACTCATTAGTTATTGCTATAATGATTTTATTTACTTCTGAGGGAGAAGATAGTAACAATCAATAATTAAAATATTTCAACTATGCCTTAACCTTTTAATGACATAAAAATCAAGTTATTACTTGGTATAAACCAATTCACTGGATGCTAAGATTTAACACACAATAGAAAACTAACAGGATAGAAATCTCTCAGAAACTGGATAATGCAATGTACATACTATTATAGCTGACTAAATCACCCCTTATTTATGGAAGTCTCAAAGACATGTCAGACTACTTTTAGAACTTTACGTGGAAATGAAAATTATGAAAAGTAGCAAACTATGTATAAGTAGTTAAAGGAAAGAATACAGTCATTATTTGTTTAATTGGTTTTCCTGGGTGCTGCTAAAAAAAAAAATATCCTTTCTATATTATTTGAATTATCCAATTAATAATTATGGGGATGCAGTTTGGTAATGCATTGAAAAAACAAAGTAAGGGAGAGACAGATTTAAAAAAGACATTGATTTATAGATGCAACACACACAATTTTTCAGTACAAGTGGCTTTAGCAATATGACTCTGGGGTTAATGCAGTTACTGCAAAGAATTATGTCTTGTAGATCAAAGATTTAATTCCTTTACTAACTGGGTCTATATGACAACGTCGAAGACGCATTACTTCGAATGCGTCTTCATCGAACCCATAAAAATGTAAACTGAAAACAGCGAAACTACATAGGAGCAATTTCTTTCCCTGGGAAAGAAATCGCTTGTCCAAAAAAAAAAAAATATCACTGCACAAAACAAAGTAGGAGGCTGTGCCCCCACAACCCCCTTAACTAAATATACCAACTTCAAGATCGCACTACCGGAGGCGGGCAAGCGATTTCTTTCCCAGGGAAAGAAATTGCTCATAGGCCCCTTCAGTGTTTTCAGTTTTCATTGTTGTAAATTCAGCTAAGATGCATTCGAAATTATGCATCTTTGACAATCTAATAGGAACCCTTACTAATTACATGACTTTGAGAAAGTCATTTAACCTGAATATCACTAAGCTAATCTCTGAAAACAAACAATTGCACATATCAGGTATATATTTCCATACAGGATCGGTCGAGGCCCGGATTAACAACGACCGCCACGAGTACTGTTAGCCAACAGGGTGCTGGCGGAAATTGAGCTACTGTTGGCCAAAGGAGAAGAGGAGGGCGAAGGCATGCCCGAAGGCAGGAAGAGAGGAGGAAGGTTAGGAGTGTAGCAGTGAGGGTAGGAACTTTGAATGTTGGCAGTATGACTGCTATAGGAAGAGAGCTAGCTGATATGATGGAGAGAAGGAAGGTTGATATATTGTGGGTGCAAGAGACCAGATGGAAGGGAAGTAAGGCCAGGTGTTTAGGAAACGGGTTCAAATTGTTCGATCATGGTGTGGATGGCAGAAGAAATGGGGTAGGGGTTATACTAAAGGAACAATATGCCAAGAGTGTTTTAGACGTGAAGAGAGTGTCTGACAGAGTGATGTTTATGAAGCTCAAAATTGATGGTGTAATGATGAATGTTGTTAGTGCATATGCTCCACAAGTTGGGTGTGCGATGGATGAGAAAGAGAAATTTTGGAGTGAGTTGGATGAAGTTGTGGTGAATGTACCCAAGGGTGAGAGACTAGTGATTGGAGTGGACGTTAATGGGCATGTTGGTGAAGTGAACAGAGGGGATGAGGAAGTGATGGGTAGGTATGGTGTTAAGGAGAGGAATGCAGAAGGTCAGATGATTGTGGATTTTGCGAAAAGGATGGACATGGCTGTGGTGAATACGTATTTTAAGAAGAGAGAGGAGCATAGGGTGATGTACAAGAGTGGAGGAAGATGCACACAGGTGGAGTATATCCTATGTAGGAGGGCCAGTCTGAAGGAGACTGGAGACTGTAAAGTGGTGGCAGGGGAAAGTGTAGTTAAGCAGCACAGAATGGTGGTCTGTAGGATGACATTGGTGATCAAGAAGAGGAGGAGGAGTGTGAAAGCAGTGCCAAGGATTAAATGGTGGAAGTTAAAAAAGGGTGATTGTGAAGTGGAGTTTAGGGAAGAGTTAAGACAGGCACTGGGAGGCAGTGGAGAGTTACCGAATAGCTGGGTAACTACAGCAGAACTAGTAAGGGAGACTGCTAGAAAGGTGCTTGGTGTGACATCTGGACAGAGGAAGGAAGACAAGGAGACCTGGTGGTGGAATGAGGAAGTACAAGAGAGTATACAGAGGAAGAGGCTGGCGAACAAGAAGTGGGATTGTCAAAGAGATGAAGAAAGTAGACATGAGTATAAGGAGATGAGGCGCATGGCAAAGAGAGAGGTGGTGAAAGCTAAGGATAAGAGAGGAGAGTGTGTTGAGTAGATGGAAAGAGTATTTTGAGAGGCTGATGAATGAAGAGAATGAGAGAGAGAGAGAAGGTTGGATGATGTGGGGATAGTGAATCAGGAAGTGAAACAGATTAGCAAGGAGGAAGTAAGGGCAGCTATGAAGAGGATGAAGAATGGAAAGGCTGTTGGCCCAAATGACATCCCAATGGAAGCATGGAGATGCTTAGGGGAAATGGCAGTGAAATTTTTAACTAGATTGTTTAATGAAATTTTGGAAAGTCAGAGGATGCCTGAGGAGTGGATAAAAAGTATTTTGGTACCTATCTTTAAGAATAAGGGTGATGTGCAGAGCTGCAGTAACTACAGAGGGATAAAATTGATCAGTCACAGCTTGAAGTTATGGGAGAGAGTAGTAGAAGCTAGGTTAAGAAGGGAGGTGATTAGTGATCAGCAGTATGGTTTCATGCCAGGAAAGAGCACTACAGATGTGATGTTTGCTCTGAGAATGTTATTGGAGAAATATAGAGAAGGTCAGAAGGAGTTGCATTATGTCTTTGTAGACTTGGAGAAAGCATATGATAGGGTGCCTAGAGAAGAGTTGTGGTATTGTATGAGGAAGTCAGGAGTGGCAGAGAAGTATGTAAGAGTGGTACAGGATATGTACGAGGATAGTGTGACAGTGGTGAGGACTGCAGTGGGAGTGACAGATCCGTTTAAGGTGGAGGTGGGATTACATCAAGGATCAGCTCTGAGTCCTTTCTTATTTGCAGTGGTGATGGACAGGTTGACAGATGAGATCAGACAGGAGGCCCCGTGGACTATGATGTTTGCAGATGACATTGTGATCTGTAGTGAGAGTAGGAATCAGGTTGAGGAGACTCTGGAGAGGTGGAGATATGCTCTAAAGAGAAGAGGAATGAAGGTCAGCAGGACTAAGACAGAATATATGTGTGTAAATGAGAGGGAGGGTAGAGGAATGGTGAGGATGCAGGGAGTAGAGTTGGTAAAGGTGGACGAGTTTAAGTACTTGGGATCAACAGTTCAGAGTAATGGTGAGTGTGGAAGAGAGGTGAAGAAGAGAGTACAGGCAGGGTGGAATGGGTGGAGAAGAGTGTCAGGAGTGATTTGTGACAGACGGGTACCAGTAAGAGTGAAAGGGAAGGTCTACAAGAGGGTAGTGAGACCAGCTATGTTATATGGATTGGAGACAGTGGCATTGACAAAAAGGCAGGAGTCAGAGCTGGACATGGCAGAGTTAAAGATGTTAAGATTTGCACTCGGTGTGACTAGGATGGATAGGATTAGGAATCAGTATATCAGAGGGTCAGCTCATGTTGGACAGTTTGGAGACAAAGCAAGAGAGACGAGATTGCATTGGTTTGGACATGTGCTGAGGAGGGATGATGGGTATATTGGGAAAAAGATGCTAAGGATGGAGCTGTCAGGTAAGAGGAAAAGAGGAAGGCCTAAGATAAGGTTTATGGACGTGGTGAAAGAGGACATGCAGGCGGTTGGTGTGACAGAGCAAGATGCAGAGGATAGGAAGAAATGGAACGAGATGATCCGCTGTGGCTACCCCTAACGGGAAAAGCCGAAAGATGATGATGATGATGATGAGGTCTTATCTAGTTTGCATTAGCTATAAAAAATAAATCAGGTATACCAGGGCTGAGAACAGACAATAGATATTAAAATAATCTTAAGCACAAAATGCAAATTAAATAAGTAATAATCAAATGCTCAACTGTGAATGTCCTTTTTTTTATGTTTTTCCGGCTGCCAGACTGCTCTGCATGTGAGATTGCCGAACAGAAGGATCTGAGAATTTGTTCATTCCCCATTGTTGTGCAATCTCAGAGTGGTATATATAATTAGCATGGAGTATGGGAAGCAAGAGGGCTCTCCCCTCTGCATAAAATTGTGCTTTTTTTTAATACATTTTGTGTTTGATCTAAAAAGATGAACATGTACTGTTGCATGACACAAACATGCATGTATATAGCCTTAGCATGAACTTCTTTATAGATACCTGTATCTGCAGCAATCCAGCTAACCCTCTACACAAATGCATTTATAAACACACTCACACACACTCATACACACACAAACACACACACACACACACACACACACACACACGCACACACGCACACACGCACGCACACGCATGCACACTCACGTGCGCGCGCGTGCACACACACACACGCACACACACACACATACGCACACACACACACACATGCACACACACACATATTAAAAAGCAGAACTAAGGTGCAAGCACTTGATGAGAACACATACAAACCCTATGCATAATATCCAGTTTTCTTAATGTGAAATAGAGGTATATTAAAAGTGTAGTAGTTAGCAAAGAAGATTAAGGCTGAGAGCTGTTAATGAGATTGCCTCAGCTTTCATTTGTCTAGTCTGCAGCCTTGAGTAAGTCACTTAATCAGACAGAGCTTTGAGGCAATTGGGAATTTTCACTAGGCTCCTTGATGGACTCCTGGATGGCATGTCTATTAACTACCTATGAACCTAAAATGGCTAGCATCATATGTAAATTGTCTATATCATTAATATGAACTACATATTTAAAGCAATCAACATACAGTTCAGTTGTAACACTGAGCATCATTAATTAGAACATGAATCCCTGCTTGTATGTGCTTTCATTTGTATCACTCTAACAGCAATGCAGATGAGGCAGTTATTTATTTTGTACTTGACCTCACCTAATGATAGCACAGAGTACAACCATATACTGTGTTAATGTGACAGTGCTGCTCCCCCAAGACCACACACAGCGAGATACTAGAACCCTTAATCTCATGACTCAGAAGCAAATTACTTAAGTGTACACTTAAAATTGAAGTGTCTATTTCTGAACTGGAATGAAATGATAAGCTTGGATTCCCTATGAATACATAATTGTATAGCTTCTATCACAAAGCAGAAAATAGCTATTTCAAACAGGAAAAGAATGCCTGTCCCTTTGTGTACCTTCATTTATCATCTTGACTTTTAAGGTGACAAGAACTATAAAGGTTGTTATGGACTTGCTGGTTGTAACTCAGAGCACAGAAGCATGTAATCCTTCTTACCCTATGGTGTTGGTTAACAAGGCAAAGCCACAACCCTGTAGTGTGTTACTTTTTCCAAATTATGGATACTGAAATGAAAGACAACTATCACTGTAAGAAAGCAAAGGTAACTGAAAGCTGGAAAGGGAAAGGGGAAGATATGAAGAAAGAAAGAAAGAAACAAACAAACAAACAAAGAAACAAAAAAAGAAAGAAAGAAATTGAATGAAAGGAGGGACTGCTGCTTTTGAGCTAAATTCTAAAAGGTTAACCAATAGCTTATGCTGGTTTAAACAGAATCAACTGCTTATGCTCATATAAACAGAATGTTTTTGAACAGTGCAAAAAATCAAAGTATAACAGTTTCAAGTTACTTTACTATGTATTCACCAGTAACATAATTAAACTTTTGGCCTGCCAAATTACAATATTTCAACTGCTGTAGCTAAGCTTTTACTCCTACTTGAGAATAAATATCATACTTGACATTTTTTTGTTTCTTCCATTAAGAAAAATGCTACCCTTCAGCCCTAGAATAGCTACTACACTCGATCACAATACTGCTGTTTGTTCCGCTGAACAGTGAACTCCTCAAATCACTCCTCCATATCCCTGATTTCTTCACTGCATTTATTGCAATAATGAGCCAAGCTATTCTTAAATGAAGATTTAGCTAATAGTGTCATCTAGTGATGAAAATACTGTATAACTGCCTCAAAAACAACCTGAAGAAAAGGAATGGCTAAACTCAGATAACATGTCTGCTGAAAAGCAACATCACTCAAAGATTAAAAGGTAAAATAATGTTCAAAAAACAATTACTTTTAGGGCATTAAAGTCTTTAAGCATAATGCAGAACCTGAGTATATTTATTGGGCATATGCAATACATATAGTTGGAAGAAATCCCTGTTACACTGACAGCTGAACTATAAAAACAGACAATTAATAATTGAAAAAGGGTGCTACTGTGTTAAACTAATATGAACAAAAGGCATCCCTCTGAGGCTAGTGAAATTCATACAGTACATTTTTCATCTTTGCTCTCCACATTTCATGACCCACCCTATCCTACTTCAGTAGGTGGATATTCCTCCAACAGGGTTAATTTTACTCACCACCTGCTGTTAGTAAGGGATGGTATATTTGTTACACAGAGTGACTCAGCAAATTAGTGTTCATTGACCGTACATAGATGTCACTCCTGATGGAGAGTTTTACTTTGTCTTTCTGTATGTCTGCAATCTATCTGCCTAATGTCATGCTAAAGGTTTACAGTATCTATCTATCTATCTATCTATCTATCTATCTATCTATCTATCTATCTATCTATCTATCTATCGTTAGGCCAGGAAGTTCAACTGTATGTGAACATTGATTGATTAATCTAAATAAAAGCATATTTGGGAGAATCTATCAAATTCTATTACTGTTACATTAATCTCTCATCTGAATGTTCATGAAGATAACTTTTGCAAGTCCGTATTCAGTGTTCCTTTTATAACAATGCTTGCAAGGCCTAAACTTTATTTGGTACTGTATGATATCTGCTAAAGCAAATATGCAGTGTTTTTTGTTTGAAACTACTAAACTTATGTTTTTAGAACATATTTTACAGGAAGTGTTTTTCACAAATGTTGAGAGAATTCATCCAGGTTTCTATAATTTTCTCTAATTCATTTTAAATAATTGTTCTTAATTGCTTCTGAAAGTGTTTATTAGAACACATGAAATGCAAAGGACAGAGTGAGCAAGAGAGAGATGAATACAGGCGTACATTCTGAAACGTAGTGGGAGGAATATAAACAGCCTTACGGTGGCCATCATACCTCTCATCCTCTTAGCACAGGAAATCAGGGCAAAACTTAAAATAATGGGGGAACAAAGGCCCAAAAATAGTGACATATTTTAAATCTTGCTCTTATAAACTTAGAATATTTCTAGAATAACAGGATTTGTGTTAGCATGCATTTTCTGAGGGATATGGAGTTTGAAATTGAAATATATGTCATCCTCAGTGATATGCCAGAAAAATCACAAATTTTATGATGAACAGACCAAAAATATGAGGCGAAAATCTGGACAGTTGAGAGGTATGGTGGCCATATTTGCCCCACACATATGCTTAGATTAAGTTTTGCTGTCAACAATTCCATGCAGTAAACATCATGAATGACACTTAACCAGTTAGTGATACAATAACACAAAAAAGGAATAGTTTGTCTGTGGCATATGTCAATCTCAGCTATGGTGTATTACAAAGAGAGAACATCAAATGTAGAAGAGGTCTGATTACATGTAACATAGCCTGAAAGATCTGTGTTCATGGGCAGGTAAAACTGTAAAGTCACACATCTGGATTTTATCTATCACTACCAGCAATACAATGCATTTTGTAGAGCTACTGTAACTACAAATAGATGAGACAAGTTATAAATGTCTCTGTCTGCATCTTCCACAGGAACTGGTTCCCATCTGACAAGGAAGGAAGTCGTGTCATACAGTGTCATAGATATGATTCCTATTTACTGATAGGATCCTTCTGCATTTCCTGGTATTTATTTCAAATGACCAATGACTTACACCACAAGAGGACTAAATGCAAGTTTATCTTGGGAATCCAGCTGGTTAAGGCAGGATAACAAATAATGGTTTGGTGAAATAATTTTGTTCCAAGTGAAGCTTTTTACATAGTACATCACATATGTTGTGCTTCACCTGAATCCAATAAGCCAGTAGCCATAGATGAAGTACAAAGAACAGAGAACAGATTTGGGGTAATCTAATACCAAGGAGTATTGGTGAAACTAATGGCAAAAGGCATAAACTTGCACTTAGGGCTCACATGGTGTAAATCAGTGATCTTCTGAGATAAATAGCAAGAATTGCTGGAACATGATGATTTCTATAAGAAATCACTGGTGCTGCAATTTCTAACCACATACCAGCACTGATTCCTGTTTCTACAGCTATCGAACTGGTACATATAAATCCAGAAGGTGGGGGGGCTAGTTGCCCCCTCATGGGGGGGTATAGGGGAACAATGCTTCCATTTAATTTTTTCATCAGATTGCCTTATTAAGAGCTATACTTTGCAAGTTAATTCTTCAATGACTTTTAACTTGATGGCTTACAACTGAAGCATTTGTATATGCATACATTATATACATATAAAAGAGTGTATGATACTTAGTCATATATTTGTATAACAGAGATTTAAAAAATAGACAAAAAAATCCCCCCCAAAAATCAAAAATTAAAAAAAAAAAACAGTATTTTTTGCGGGGAAGAAAGCCCCCCTGCACCCCCACACCCCCTTATAATTATAGATACTGAATCCAAAATCAGTCTACAGTGGAGAAAGGGCAAACTCTCCAGTCCCCATTGTTCATGATCTCACACAGAAACAAAGTCAGCAATGTTTGATCTGCTGAATTTCAATCAGGTGTGCCAGATCTTTTTCTTTGATCACATAAACATCATATATATTCGTGGGTGGGATGAAAGCAACTGAAACCACAGGTCTTAAAACATGCAGTTTATTATAGAGAAATTAAATTAAAAATAGGTTCTCCGAAGAAAAAAACAAACCTTGGGATTCAGAAATATGGTCAGTACTATCTTTCCAAGCCAGGAGCATAGGAACATAACAATGCTAGGCAAGTGATCACAAAACCAAAAGAGGCCTAGCTATACACATATTTAAGCAGCCACTCTTACAAGTTCTTGCCACCCTTTATGAATAATTAAAAGTGCCCACCTCCCAAATCAAGACGGACAGGACATGTTAGCCCTAGTATAAATTTATGTCTGCCTATCCATCCATCCATCCATCCATCCATCCATCCATCCATCAAGACTAGACTTAAAGGAAAGCAACTTGAACTTTGCCTGACCTGCATAACTTTAGGCTAAAAATACATTAAGTTAGGAACTTATCTCTCCAGTGACTTTTTTTATTTGTTGGTGTAAATTTAGGCCACTAGCTCAAGTTTTTGTACTTTACAAAGAAATAGATCAATATGATTAAATCATTCATGCCTTAAAAGAGAGACATAGATCACCTCAAAGTAGCTGCTAGGCTTCTGAGTATAAGGGGATTTTATGCAAATCTGCTGGGATAACAAAGGATATTGGGCCTTTAATTGTATGGTTAAAATCACTTGAGCCTTTCCAGTTGAGCAAATATGCTTGGATTTGTACACAATAAATGAGGCATTTTATTCTGTGATGAGTCCAATAATGAAAGAGTGTAAGACAGACTGAGCATTTCTCTGTGATGAGCTAACACAGCTGCAGCCTCCCTGGGTGTCTCCATTGTTTTTAATGGCGATGCCCATGGAAGCAGCGTCTGTATCAGTTCATCACAGAGAAATGCTCAATCTGTCTTCTTTTTCTCACAAAAAATGGAGAAAACCATTTTCCAGACTTTTAAAAGTGGATACAATAATTTACAGCAGAAAGTTACTGGAAAGCAAATGTTTTGCAGTGCAGACATGCTGAATATATTCCCTGCAGTCTGGGGAATGTTTGGGGCCTACTTCACTCACAGAACTACAGAAGATTTGTATTTTTTCCAATCAGGCTGAAAAGTACCTGAATCAAGCAGCAGAAAGATCTGGATCAATTTGGATGATAGCTAAAAGGAAGAGATGTAGCAGAATCAGAAAAAGAGGCTGCAGTGCTGGAATTGCTTGGGTTAGACAAATGTAGTCAGAGCACAGTGTTACCCCCTGTGATGCAGCCATTAATGTCTGCCACAAGCTGTACAGTGAATAGAAATAACCAAGTGGGTGTGCATGCTGGCACATGTGGATGAGATTGGTACTGCCTTCTCCCAGAACTTTGTCAATGGGTGCAACCTGCAGTTCATGCAGGGCCATCCTGGAGGGTCAGGCTAATAACATCTTAGTCTTTGCAGAAATGATATGGGTACTGCAGGGAGTATTTGATTATGTATGACAGTACATATCTTGTATGTGTGACATTTTAACTGGCTTGATCACTTACTAGCACATGGCAGACCCTTGCTTGTTCCCATGCCACCTGACATACATGGTACATGGAGCCATTCTATCTATGCCTCTACTGAAGGTAGCCACTGTAGATGGGGGCCAAGGTCACACAGCTGCACACTTTCACAGTGACATCAAGTGTAGAAGTGTGTACAGGCAGAATTGGGCATCCCTGAAGCTGTGATACTTATGGCAGTGCCATGTCTGCTATTGGTTCTTGCACAGCACACCTACCTCTGGCTAAAGTTCTGTTGCTACTGGTGACAATCCTGGAAGAAGCAGCTTCCATGGATGACAACATGCGTGAGATGCCTGCACATCTTCCATGCCTGCCCTGGACATGTCAGTTAGATCAAGCTGTAGTGCTGTAATTACTGCTGAGGCTGTGCCCCAGCATACCCACACACACATATCAGTACAGCCCCACTGCCACACACATGCACATGCTTGTACATATGCACACATGCACAGACACCCAAATACATGCAAAGAAACACCCATATGCATGTACAGAAACACACACACATACACTTAGTGACAGTGGTCCCTTATAAAGCATTTTTCAGTAATCCCCTCCATACCCATCTCAGACACACATTGCATTCAGCAATTTTCAGTTTGTACAGTAGCTCAGTAAAAACGTCCTGCCATAGGAAGCAAAGCATGCCAAACAGTTGAAAACGCCACTTACAAAGGCCATGTCCCAAAAACAGCTGAAATACTAACAAATCCACCACCACCGGAGCTCAAAACATTTAAAAAGAACAACTTTAATAAATAAAATCAACCCACAAATGATTGGACATTCACCCATAATATTAATAAATTCATTTCTCCACCCAGCACAATTTAAAGGAACAGGAACTCCAAATAGAATGTGAAAACCTAGTGACTTGAATTTTATATATATATATATATATATATATATATATATATATATATATATATTAATTACAAACATTAATTCAAGATTATTATCAAATCAGTTACAAACTGAACATAATATATAGGTTAAAATTTAACATATACTATCCTGTCAATAAATTACATTATATTTAGTTGTAACTTGCAGTCCTTAATCTCAAAACTGGGGCTATTGAGCATATTACAATATAAACCACCCCACAACTTGAACAGTTATAAAATTTATAAGCCTGTACTTATTTGTGTTGAAGGGCTAGTAAAATACAGTTAATATTGGCAATATAAGAGCACAAACTAAAGGCATCACATTTATAGGTGCCTGGATCTGTTAATCATAGGTTCCTGCTGTCCACCCTCTCATATGATTCTATCAAATTCTTAGTTTTTCCATATACTATCAAAGCAGGTTCAGATAAAATGTTAGAGTTGTAACATCTTAAACATATTCCAATATTTTATAATCATATCATTAATCACTTTTATATCACTGTTTTACTCAACAAATAAAGCCTGGGAAAATTCTTTGTTATTGCATGAAGTATTAATAGTACTAGCCTTCTCACAATACTATTGTTTTTTATTGTTTATAATGGGGCATACCTTGTCCCCAAACAGAGATAATGCCTTCACTTATTTCATCCAACCAATCTTTCAGGTAACCCCTTTGTAAAAATAAATTCTTGATAAAATCACATTCCTCCTAGAAATCCCCATAAACAGAGGTCATATGGGCTGTCCTGACAAACTGACCCTTTACTAGGTTCCTTTTTTTTGGTGAATAAGATGTTAAGTGGTGTAGTGAAGATATGGATTTGAAAAGTAGGTTTCCGAAAAATTCTAGAACTTTATCTGTGTTGTTCACTTTATTTTTTTTTATAACTATATCCAGGTATTATAACGCTCTCTATGATATATGAATTAAAAGAAATGGGTTAGTATTCATGATATAGTTTAAAAACTCTAACAATTTTTCCTTACCATCAGTCCATAAAATATATAAATCATCAAGAAATCTAGTGTATAAAAACATGATCTAACAAGGGAAGATTTTAGAATGTATGTACATTCCCACATATATAGGATCATAGGATCATAAGAAGTTACTAGTCTAATGGCCCTAGGGCCCTTACAAGCCTAAGCAAGTTCTACCCTTATTTCCACAATCAGACACCTAATGCTTGTGTCCAAGAGGGACACAGGTGGAACCCCTGGAGTGAATTTCGTCCAGATTGTGTTTGAAGAGGGCCAATGAGGTGTTCTGTTTGACATGAAGTGGGAGTCTGTTCCAATGGTGTGGTAACCTCTGGGAGATAAATCTGTCACTCCAGCAGGTTCTATTAATGTCACATACCAGGTTAAGGTCTTTAGAGTGAGTAACCGGTGTACCATTTAACTTGCAGATATGCAGCATTTCCAGTAAAGCAGGGTCTGAGACTGCCTTATATGCAAGGCAGACATCGCCTCTGAGTATTCTGTATGAAAGAGAATAAAGTGACAGCGATTTCAGATGATCCACATAGGACAGATGATGAAAACCTTGAATTTTCCTTGTGAGGAATCCTTCTGGTTTCTCGAATTGCTGCAGGAGCTTGGAATGGTACATACTAAAAAGGGTGTTGTACTCAATTATTGGCCTGATGAGGGAAGAGTGCAAGGAAGTTATAACTTCTTTTTTTCTGGAGGCAATGCCCTTACGTATGAGATGAGCAATATAGAATGCCCTCCTTACCACTGTGGAGACATACTGATCAAAGATAAGATTTCTGTCAACCTGTGTGCCCAGGTCTCTCACTGCTGAGTGCATACCTAGGGTGCTGCTATTTATGTAGCAGTTAGCAGGAATATCGCTCTCACCAAAAGGGATGATAATACATATTTTGCATTAAGTTTAAGGCCATGAGTTTGGCACCAATCATTTGTTTGTGTAAGAACATCTTGCAGGATGGTCAATGCGATTTGATTTTACTGTTGAATTGACCTGAAGAAGCTATACTTAGCGAAAGCGCTTGTCCTTTGGAATAAAGATTTTTACATACTACAGGACTTTGTGGCTGTATTTGGATTACTTGGAATATTTGGAATATCTGAATTTATCTGGAAGTGCTCAGTGTTGGCTTTGGATTACATTTGTTTGCTGTCCAGCTTCGCTCTTATCCATCTGCTATCATACTTCATCTTGCAGGATGGTGTCATCATTTGGAGAGTCTATGACCCCTCCCAGTTTGCAGTCATCAGCAAACTTTGTCAGTTACAGACCTTTAGTTTTTACTTGTACTTTGGAGAAATTGATTCCAAACAGTAGAGGTCCCATGTCCCAGGACTGATCCCTGTGGAACACTACTGTTTACAGGTCTGCTGTTGCAGGTGGATTCCCCTGTTTTGACTATATGTGTTCTATCAGTGAGCCAGTTAGTGACCCACCTAACGATATATGGGTTTATACCTAGCTGGGTGAGTTTGTCAATGATGCATTGAGTTGGGGATAGTGTCAAAAGCATTGGCCAACTGTAGGTAGGCTGAATGCACAGATTTCCCCTTGTCCAGGGCCTTGGTGACTGTCTCAAAGAAGTCCACCAGGTTTAGCAAACATGATCTCCCTTTGACAAATCCAAACTGAGTAGGATCAAGTATTTGGAGATTACCTATATCTTTGTTGATAAGGTCCATGATGATTCGCTGCATGGTCTTGCAGATAAAGTTAGTCAGGCTAATACAGATGTGGCAAACTAAACTGTAACCTACTACTACTACTCCTCCTCCTCCCCTCACCTGCTGCTTCTCAGTAACCAAAGTGATACTTTCTTGGCAGAGGCTGTTCTGTTGCACACTTAGTTGGTTTGACCTCTGTGATATCACCAAATGTGGCAAACTCAACTGCGACCTCTTCCGCCTCCTCCTCGCCTCACCTGCTGGTTCTCAGTAATGAAGCTCAAACTTACTTGGCAGAGGCTGTTCCATTACACACTTTGTTGGGTTGATCCCTGAAATTTCATCAACTGTGGCAAACTCAACTGCAACCCCCTCCTCCTCCCCTCACTTGCTGATTCTCAGTAACCAAGGTTATACTTACCTGGCAAAAGCTGCTCCACTGCACACTTTGGTTGGGTTGAACTCTGTGCTTTCACCAGATGTGGCAAACTCAACTGCAACCTCCTCCTTCTCCTCCTCTTCATCTCACCTGCTGCTTTTCAGTAACCAAGGTCATACGTATCTGGCAGAGGCTGCTTCATTGCACACTTTGGTTGGGTTGACCCCTGTGATTTCACCAAATGTGGCAAACTCAACTGTAACCTCCTCCTCCTCCCCATCACCATAACAAGCACCACCCTATCACAAGGTGGTTTCCTGAAGGTTAGGCTGTTCCATTGCACACCTTGGTTGAATTGACCCCTCTTATTTCCCCAAATTTGGGAAACTCACCCACATAATTTATGATAGTGGGGGACTGCATTCTCACAGTTCTCTGAACTTAAGCTAAAAATCAGATCACTTTCTTTTTTACAGCATGTTATATTACTAGACAAGCCTATATTACTAGCCAATGTTATAAATACAGTTCCTGAAACTCCTAACTCAGAAGAAGTCAATCATTTACTTGTTTGCAACACTTTCTCCAAATGCACTTCTTTTCTTTCTCTCTCTCCAAACAGGCAACATATGCCTTTTTCCTGCCTGCCTTCCTTCCTTCTTTTTTCTTCAGTCCATACTTCCTTTCTTTGTTTCTGTTGCTTTTTTTCTTGCAGATGGCATCCACAGTCTGTCTTTCTTTCTTTCTTTCTTTCTGTTTTCTTTCCTTCCATCCTTCATCCCTCCCATCATCTTTCCTTCATTCCTCCCATGCATTTATTAAGTTTTTGTGAGAAAGACATTTCCTTTTTACACTTTTCTTGATCACAGCCAAACCTTACCTTGTGAAATGACCTATCCTTCTCCTAGTTTGTTTGTGTCTTTCGGCTTTTCCCGGTTAGGGGTCGCCACAGAGGAACTCCGGTCCGCTAATGATTGGTAGTTGATTTTTACGTGCCGAGTTACCAGCCCTGACGCACAACCTTCAATGAAGGTACACCCATTCACGCATGTCTCCATGCAGAAGACGGCCTAGCTGAGAATCGAACCGGACAGCGTCTTACTGTGAGGGGACAATGCTACCGCAACTGCAAAATGACTGTATCATACATGTGCATGAACAGCCTCCTCACTAGAATAGTGCTGGCAAGCCCCCCCCCCCAGTAAGAAACATCAGCTCTTACAAGCCTCAGATATGACCTCGGCCTACCAAGATGTGCAAGCTCAGCTCCATTAGTCACATATTTCATTTGTGGTATCGAATGTCATTATGGATCCAGGGGGTGCATTTTAAATGAGTTAGAGGAGTCCTTTGTTTTCAAGTGCTATCTGTATGTCTGGGATGAGCTGCTGAGCAATGTGTCCTTGCTAGCTGGTCTAGCAATCCATGAAGAGGAATGTTTTTCACCTGTTTTTTTAAAAGATGCAGGAAAAGACAGTAGCATTTTATTAGTCTACTTAGAATTATATTGGGTTATCCAAATGCCCTTTGCATTTTCAAAAACTAGTCTCTCTATTCTTAAAGAACTGAGACAAGTCAAAACCTAATGTAAAATGTTCATGGGAAAAGTATTATGGGATATTACTGCAGATACCAAACTTTACTTAAGCTTCTCTTGTTGCACTTTTTGGGTTTCTAATACCATGATGGGAATGGACCCCATTCCTAAGTTAAAGTACGATTAAAGTTCATGAAATTAGTATTGTTTCACTCTTTGACGTTAGCCAAAAGTGCTCTTCGGGGCACCCGCAATGTGCCCAGTAATGATTCCTTCTGCAATACATACGGTGTCGCATGAATTGGTAACATATCTAAATATGATTGTAAATTCTTTTTTATAAGACCATTTGCTTCTACTACTACTGGAACTGTCTGGGTATCTTTCTTTCACATGTCTCTCTTTTCTACCTGCAGATCCAAGTATTTTATGACTTTGTGTCTGACTGTCTGTATGCAAGACACTGTAGTCACTGGGTGTGGCGATTTCAATAATCAATGCTACTTTTGTCTTCTTTTCTTGGACCACTATATCCTGTTTTCTAGCATCTGTCTTTTGAACTGTTGGTATCCCACATG
Source organism: Protopterus annectens (assembly GCF_019279795.1). NCBI lineage: Eukaryota > Metazoa > Chordata > Ceratodontiformes > Protopteridae > Protopterus > Protopterus annectens. The sequence continues at coordinate 27,369,161 of NC_056726.1, forward strand.
ATATAAAATTCATCATTTTCTTTGATTCTTTGTGGATCATGTTTCCAGTGTTTTTCAGCCACTTCGATGCCATAATATTTGCACAATCTCCAGTGTAACAGTTTCGCCACATTATTATGCCTTCAGTACACAGTCCCTCTGCCATTAGTGCATCACAACCAGCAACAAGGTGTGTGACTGTTTTCAATTCAGTTTTACAAAACCTGCATATGTCTGTTTCTCCCACATGTTAAATGGACTTTGTAAACCAGCATCTTGGGCTGCCAATATTTACCTTTCATTTCTTGATGTGAATTTACCTCTCCTTAACCATTCCTGTGTTCGTTCTTGACCAACATGAGGCTCTTCCTGAAGTTTTCTATACTTGCAACTATATTTATGTTTTTTCCACATTTTTTGCCTTCTCATCTGGACCTTCACCTTATATTTTTTCTTTTGTTTTTTAGCACGTTCAGTTGCTGCCTGATTTTTATCTACCTCTGGTATAATTTCCATTTCTGCTTGACGCTTAAGCAGAGATGTCATCTTAGATTTATTCACCTCATGTTTCAAAACTTTCACTACATTTGGATCCTGTGAGGTCAGCAGATATGTGTGGAGTCCCATGATTGTAGATCTGCACATGTAATCAATTTCAAGGAGGCCCATCCCTCCTTCGGTGCGAGGAATATATAATCATGGTATACACTGATTTTTATAAATCAGTTGGTAAGCATGAAGCATCCTTCTTGTTTTAATATCCAGTCTATCCAACACTTGTTGGGGCCAGTCAATTACTCCAAAACTATAAGTTAGGACAGGAAGAGCAAATTGATTTATGGTTTGGGTCTTGTTCCTAGATGTCAATGCTGTTTTCAGGATTAATTTAGGTCTTCTAAAGTATTCCTTACTGAGCTTTATTCACATTTGTTCATATTTTATTGCCGACCCTTCATCAATTCCCAAGTATTTATACACTCCCACTTGCTCAAGTTCTTTAATATCACATTCTTGTCCCAAACTTATGTTTTGCTGGTGCTGCAGTTTTCCTTTTTAAAGGTTGCTTTTGCACATTTATCAAGACCAAATGACATTCCGATATCATCTAAAAAACTTTTGACATTCTGCAGCTGTGTTTTCAGTTCCTTATCTGATGAGCTAAACAGTTTTAAGTCATCGACAAAGAGAAGATGAGAAGTCATTAGACTTTGATGTTTTCTAGAAGCCAAATTGTAGCCATGGCCTAAGCTGTTAAGTAAACAGCTTAATGGATTAATGGCAAGGCAGAATAGCAACGGTGACAGAGAGTCACCCTGGAATATACCCATTTGAATTTTTATCTCTGGGATAATAATCTGTCCTTTATCATGGCTTAATTGCAAAGTGGTCTGCCACTGTTTCATGGTTACTGTAATGTAGTCAATTAGTGTAGGGTGCATCTTATACATTTTTAAGCACTTTTTTATCCACGAATGTGGAATACTATCAAATGCTTTTTTGTAATCAATCCATGCCATACTTAAGATTCTTCCCCTTCTTACAGTTCTCCACTATAACTTTGTTTAACAACAAATTATCCTTTGTTCCATATGACTTTCTTTTATTGCCCTTTTGTTCTACTGCCATAATTGGGTTTTCTTCTAAATGACTATAAACTCTGTCGGCATCAATTCCCATGTATAGTTTGTACATCATTGGAAGACAAATTACTGGTCTATAATTTTTAGGGTAGCTTGCAGGTTCACTCTTAAGTAAGAACATTGTTTTTCCTGTTGTTAACCAGTGTGGTGTGTGTTTGGGGTGCACATATAAATAGTTCTTACTCATGGCTAAGTCCTCATGCAAAGAAGTTAATACTTTAAGCCAAAAGTTACATACTGCATCTGGGCCTGGGGTTTTCCAGTTAGAGGCTTTTCTCAACTTTGTTTCAATCTCTCTGGCTGTTATTTCATCCCATTTCATATCCTGTACCTTTAAACTTCTTATTCTTTCTTTTCCTTCTTCTATCCATTTAGCATCTTTGTTATGTTCCACAGGATCTTCATAAATACTTCTCCAAAATGTATCTACTTCCTCTTTTTTTGGTGGTCTATCAATTCCTTTTACCCTACTTCCCAATTCTCTATAAAACCTTTTTGGGTCATCAATAAATTGCTTATTTTGTGCTTTCCCCTTATATTTATCTTCGTATCTTCGAAGTTTTTCCACCTGTTTTGAAATTTTTAGTTTGTTATCTTCAATAGTACATAATAGATCCTTTTCTGTTATAATACTGCGCATTGCTTTTATCACGACTATCTTTCTTAGTATTTTTGTTGATCTATTCCCTCTTCTATAATCTTCTAACAGTGACACTTCTTGTCTTAGCTGTTTTATAGTTTTCTCTATTTGATATTTCCATGATGATATTCGCTTTTGCCCCCTCTTTTCCCTTGCTACCATGTGTTCCTGTGGTAGAACTTTATCAGTTATTAACTTAGCAGCACAGTAATATATTTTGTTTACTGTTATATGGCATGGATCTCTATTGACAATTTACTGTGTTCATTTGTTTTATCAAGCTTCTGACTTTTGGGGTTTTATTAACCTTCTGCAGTCTATTTCTTTCACTGATCTTGATATATCTGTCTTTGTCTATTAAATCAACCAACTCTTCTTTTAACTCATTTTCTTCCACACTGAGGGCACATCCCTTGTTTTCCATTTCCTGCGGGCATTCTATAGAAAGTTCGATAGCATCATCTTCCTGTGGCACATTCTCTACAATTTCATCCTGTGTCATCTGTTGCTCTGTCATATGGGAACTCACTGGCCTATCACTCCTCAATATTGACTGCATCAGTTTCCACATTTTTCTGTTCCTTTCCTTGCTGTCTAGCTTCAAGTGAATGTTTATACTGGTTTCCTGTGGAAGGCTCCAAAATATCTTGATATGGCACCTGACCAATTGCTTCCTGTTCCACTGATTTTCCCTTAATTTGGATATCCATTGCTCTGTCCTGTTGTGGTGCTTTCTGTACTCGATTTACTACACTGAATCCTTTTTCTTAAAGCTGTTCCATAACCTCAATTTCTATTTCTTTGACTTCTCCATTACTAATTTCTTTTTCTACTTTTCCTCTTAGTCTTCTTATTTTTTTGTATTGTAAAGTTTTCCATAAATGGATTCCTTTCCCTATATTTTTCTTTACACCAGTAAGGATACAGAAGTGATATTTGAGGTCAAACTCAGGTTTGTTATTAACCAGATACAGCACTGCAAAAAAAAAAAAAAAAATCACTGACCAGGTAATGACATTTACAGCACTAGACTTAATGGTTCTGCATAACCAAAAGTATGCTTAATTTTCAAGAAAATCCTTTGGTTGAGAAGGTGATTTATATAGTTTGTTTTTCTCTTTTATTGCATGTTTTGGTTGGAATGGTATCTGTGATTTTCACAATGGTGGTAAACACAGCTGGGTAATTCATTGTTTTAAGCTGTTAAAAAATAGATATGCTTTTTTATACTAGTATGAATAGCTTACAAGCTTGTAGGTCCCCCCAAGTATTATACATACAATTACTGAAACTCTTAACTCTTGACAAAGTTAATCATTTACTCTTATTTACAACACTTACATTTTCCCCAAATGTACATCTTTTCTGTGTTTCTCTTTCTTTCTCTCTCTCTTGAAACTGCACTTCTGTTCTTGCTTCCTCTTTTTCTCTGTTAAACATGCCATGTGTGCTTTGCTCTCCTTGCCTCACCTGATAATTCTCACTAACCAAGGCCATACTTAGCTGGCAGAGGCTGTTCCATTGCAGACTTCTGTTGGGTTGATTTCTGTGATTTCACCAAATGTGGCAAACTCAACTGCAACCTCCTCCTCCTGCTCCTCAGCTGGGTTGACCCTAGTGATTTCCCCAAATTTGACAAACCCAACTGCAACCTCCACCTCCTCTTCCCTCCACCTTGATCTCCCCACCCCCACAAAGAAGGTGGTTTCCCAAGGGTTAGGCTCTTCCATTGTACACCTTGGTTGGGTTGACCTCTGTGATTTCCCCAAATGTTTCCATTGCACACCTTGGTTGGGTTGAACCCTTTTAATTTTGCCAAATTGGGAAACTCAACCAAATAATTTATGGTAGTGGGGGACTGCATTTGTGCAGTTCCCTGAACTTAAGTTAAAAATCAGATCTTTTTCTTTTTTCCAGCATGCTTAACTCACAACTCTATATTGCTAGCCAATGTTATAAATGCAATTCCCAAAACTCCTAACTCAGAAATAGTCAATCATTTACTTATTTGCAACACTTACCTTTTTCTTCAAATGCATTGCTTTTCTTTCTTTCTGTCTCCAAACAGGCATGTATTCCTCTTTCCTCCTGCCTTCCTTCCTTCTCTCTTTTTTCTTCATTCCATACTTCCATTGTTATTGTTGCTTTCTTTCTTGCAGATGGTATCCACAGTCTCTTTTTCTTCCTTTCTTTCTTTTTTTCTATCCCTCCTTCCTTCATCCCTCCTGCGCATTTATTAATAGTGAGTGTGTGTGTGTGTGTGTGTGTGTGTGAGAAAGGTATTTCTTTTTTACATTTTTCTTGACCATAGCTGAACCTTACCTATGTAAAGTGACCTATCCCCTCCTAGTAAGGTGCACAGCTGCCTCACTAGAATAGTGCTGTGAGGCCACCCCTGGAAAGAAACATCAGCTAATACAAGCCTCACATATGACCTTGGCCTACCAAGTTGTGCAAGCTCAGCTCTGTTAGTCAAACATTTCATTTGGGGTATTGGAATGTTGTTATGGATTCAGGGGTACCCTTTCAACCACTTAGCGGTGTCCTTTGTTTTCAAGTAGTGTCTGTATGTCTGGAATGAGCTGCTGAGCAAAGCATCCTAGCTGCTCAAGCAATCCATGAACAGGAATGGTTTTCACCCATTTTTTTTTAAAAGACGCTGGAAAAGATAATAGCTTTTTACTAGCCTAATTAGAATTATATCATGTTACTCAAAAGCCCTTTGCATTTTCAAAATACTAATTTTTGTATTCTAACAGAAATGAGATGAATCAAAATGTAATGTAAAATGTTCACAGGCAAAGGAGAACTTTATTCAGACCAGTAAGGATACAGAGATGATATCTGCATTCAAACCCAGCACATGCAGCATTGCAAAAAAAAAAATCACTCTCCAGGTAATGACATTTACAACACTAGACCTGCTGGTTCTGTGTAACCAAAAGTATGCTTACCTCATGGGGAATACCATGGTTCAGAAGGTGGTTTACTCAGAGTTAGGCTCTTTTATTGCATAGTTTGGTTGGATAACAAAACACAGAAACCTGATCTCTACCACGATGTAACCAGATAACAAGTTGAAATGCAGGCAATAATCCAATAAGTAGGCCAGTAAACGTAATAACTGTATAATAAAACGAATTCTTTAATTCAGATAACAGTGGGTAAAAGGTAAGCGCTTTCGCGTGGAAACAACCACGCTTCCTCAGACAATGATTACTCCCACAAGCAGAGTTTAAATAGTATGATAATTAGAGACAGACTTAATCTAATTGATTATTGTAATTAGCAGTTAAAGAGAAACTGTCAAGCAACATTCAGAGTGTTCTTACTCTAAGAAGCTTTTTTGCGAACATATGCATATTTCGCAAATACTTCATTACACAGTTTCTAACTATTATACTCCCACATAAACATATCTATCTTGGTTACATAATCTAAAGATGTACAAAAAATGCATTCACATACAAATGGACATATAGGTTCTAACAGCAGAAAAATCTCCGACTGCAAGCCGACAGAATGTAAATGTTTCATGAGAAACACTAACGCTATGCAGCTTATTCTAAGGCATATAGTATCACATATTCAGACTTTTTAATTATATGACTGTAAGTGCAACAATGTTAAAATAAAGAATGATACTTATTATTTACAGACTAAGAATACTTAAAGTATCAATAGCTTCAGTTGCAGTAAGTATCATGTCTAAAGAAAAGCAACATTGTTTACTAACTTCAGATCAAGCAGTGACGCTATCTGATGATTGTAGTGGTTGCTATTAGTTACTATACACTCTATAGAATATTAGAATGTAGGTAACTTCAGTTGCAGTTGACATCATTACGGAACCGAAGCAACATTTTATATTAACTTTAATTCAAGCATCGAAGCTATCTAACGGCTGCAATAGTTACTAAAATCTTGTGGGATATATATACATATGTGAGAAATTTTTTGTATAAAATGCTAGTATCTATAATTAAAACAAATATTTTAAAAATTCTTTTAAAATTACTAGATCAATTAATACAGGGTACATAAAGTATATAAATAAAAGAGGTAAACAAATACGTTAACTATAAAGTTAACATGACTCTAAAAATTCTTCCTGTTAGGACTATCAAAATTTATAAGGTAGTATCCACTACTAGATTAATAAAAGTTAATTAATAAGCTTAAGTGTAACATGACCTGAAATAAATCATAACCTAACTTTTAGGAGATAAATTATATCAATAACTACATTTAATTTCATAATTACATAGCTATTATGATATATGAAAGTTAAGTAAAATTATTGTCAACTAAAGCCAGGATAATAATTATTCCATAAGAATACTTATAAAAATGAGTTTAGAGTATCCTAAATAATTAGGTCCAGTTAAAAATGACTATGTAGAAATTTATTTAGTGGTTTCTTTAAAAGTCATTTTTCAGGAAAAGAATTTTTTAAAAAATGTATATATAAAGAGTGTATATATAAAAAATTTTATACTATTCACCATATATATTAACTATGCTTACCTAATTGATTTAAAACCTAAAAATGCTGCTATTAAAACAAGACTGAAGAAAAATAACATTAAATGATTAGTTATGAATATTAACAAAGTACTAGATGAAAATATATTGTTGCAATATTAGTACTTAGAGAGATATACTCTGCAACTCATGAAATAAAAAACCCATATTACATGTTTAATCAGAACTTGTAGGCAGATGATAACATTACAAAGTAGATATAAAAAAATTTTTTGAGAGAAGTTTTTTTGTACCCTCATTAACGTTTCCTATTATTTAGAATGGGTTTAATAGATACAGAAGTATTTAAACCTGGGTAGTTGTGAGCATTAAACTTTAAAATCCATCTCAATTCAGCTAATGCCAAATTATTATTATCATCTCCTCCCCTAGGATTTAAAGCTATTACTTCTACCACTCTAAATAAAAAAGTATGGTCTCTTTGCTTTACTATATGTTGAACCAAGGCATTAGTATCTGATCCTTTCCTGATTTCATACAAGTGATCATAAACTCGGTCAGCTAGTCTCCTTTTAGCGAGCCCAATATAAAAAGCAGTACATTTAGTACAAGTGGCTAAGTATATTAAATTTTTTGTTTGGCAGGTAGCTGAAGTATTAAAATAAAAAGTGAAATTCAAAGTGGGATGAATAAAAACTAAATCAGAACAGATGTAACTACATCTGTTGCAGTCACCACATGGAACAGTTCCTATGCTTGAAGTAGCATTTTTAGAGTCTAGAGTATGATCTTTACATAGAATCTGCTTCAAATTTGGGCAGTTTCTATATAAAAAAGTAGGGTGACTGCCAACTAGGTTAGTTACTGAGGCATCAGTCATTAGTATATTCCAATTCCTGCGTATAATATTTTCTAAACACTTTACATCACTTGTATATTTTATAATGTAGGGAATTTTCATTAAATTACTAATTGCTTTGGGTTTAAATAAAATAGGATTCTTAAATACCTGGGGGGCGGTCTCTGAAGGATATAAAACCTCATCCTTAATGGAATTAATTAGGTCAATATTATAACCTCTGTTTAAAAAAGGTATTTCTAATTTATTAATTTCTTGCTCTAAAGTTTCACTGTCCTGACACAACCTAGTTAGCCTGATGAATTGGCTCTTAATGATTCCAGGGAACATGTGCCTCGGATGCATGCTATTATATTGGAGTAATGTGTTAGTCCAGGTTGGTTTTCTAAATATGGAAGATATAATTTTTCCTTGTTCATCTAATGTAAGAGAGACGTCCAGAAAATTGACACATTTTTTAGAGGCTTCCATTGTGAATTTTAGATAGGTAGTAGTAGATTCTAAATAATACAAAAACTGTTTAAATTCTTCTAGGGTGCCTTGCCATATTAAAAGGACATCATCTACAAAGCGCTTGTAGAATTTGATTTTTTCAAATTCAGGACTACTAAATAGGTGTTCCTTTTCCCAATTCAAAACCACCAAATTTGCATACGTATTTGCACATGGGGTGCCCATGGCCACTCCCCATGTCTGCAAATACGTTTTGCCATCAAACATAAAAAGGTTGTTATTAAGTACCAGATCTAGCAATTGGCAGATCAAGATTATTTTATCTGCAGAAAAAACAGTATCCCTGACTAACAACTCTCTGATAGCCTCCGGACCCAACTCATTGGGAATGGAGGTGAATAAATTTTTTACATCAAGTGTTATTAAAATATATTCATTGTTCCTAACATCAAGAGTCAAAACATTAGTACTTCTCAGAAGTTGATAAGTATCTTTCAAGATAGATGGAACTGCATCTACTATTGGTCTAAGAAATTTTTCAAGGGCAGTAAAAATCGTTGCAGTGACCCAATTACCACCTGAAACTATAGGTCTGAGAGGTAAAGGTTCGATCTGTTTATGAATCTTTGGTAGACCCTTTATCGTAGGAGTAGTTGGAAATTCTATGAATAAATATTTATAGAATTCAGGAGAAATCTGCCTGCACATAAGTAAATCATGTAAAGTTGCATGCACATTTGTAACTATAGAGTCAGTTTCTTTCTGAGAAACTATTCTATAAGTATCTCGGTCAGACAGCATATTTAACATTAGTGAAACATAATTAACAGTGTTCATAATAATGGTTCCGCCTCCTTTATCTGCAGGTCTAAAAGTTATATCAGAGAGTTGTTTTAATTTTTTAAGTGATTTCATTTCATTAGATGTTAAATTTACGTAAGCTATCCTCTTCTTGTGAGTAGAGAATAATTGGTAAAAGTCTTTCTCACAGGCTTTTAAAAAACATTCTAGATTAAAAGATAAAGGAGGTGAAAAGTTGCTTTTGCATTTTAAGGACATAGGATCAGTGTATACTAAACTACTATCTTGTTTAACAGACGTGTTTTTAAAAAACAATTTCAAAGCAATGCTTCTATAAAAAATGCGTAAATCACATAATATGTCAGCTAAATTACTGCATTGTGCAGGAATAAAGTTAAGACCTTTATTAATTAGACTAGTATCAGACGAGTCCATATCATGATGAGATAAATTAACAAATAAATCAGTGACATTTTCTGTCTTCGTGTTGTTCCGTACCTCTCTTCGGATATTTTCCGTTTCCTTGGTCCTCTGCTTTGTGAGCGTCCTCTCCCTTGGAATTGCTGTTTTATCGGGTAGGGTAAAAAACGACTTGCCTCTTGTGCAGTTTTCGGTCTCGCTCCTAATTGACTATCATTGGGTATACTGACGAACGCTAACTGATTGGGAGGTGGTGTAGCAGAAGGTACCGTTAGTCTGGGAAATTCATTTCCAACTGTATTAAGTACATTTGTTTCCGCTATGAACGGAGAAGGCAGAACAGAGTTTTCAGCAGACAAAACAGGAATACCATGATGAGTGACATCATCTATTGTGTATATAGAAGATGTCGGCTTTTGTTCACGAGTTTGTGTAGTATTATGCCTTGGCCAAACAAAGATTTGACCAGTTTGGAAATCATTAAAGTCTCTCTGTAACTTTTTAAGCTTAATATGCTTTAATTTGTCACTAAAAGAACTTGTGAAAATATAGTCTGTAATCTGTTTTTTGCATAATCAGATTTATATTTTTCACACAAACTTTTATATACAGAGTCTATTTCATTGCGTAGTTTGGTTTCAAGTGGTAGAAAATATTCATTCAATAGAGACATATATCTGAAACCTTGTTCTATGCTTAGGTCTTGCCACTTCTTTAAGAGGGCCGGATGATTATTTCCATATGACGGCATACAAAAAACGCGCATTCCTCTAGGGACAATGCGATAGTGCAAAGAAGCTTCAAGGTGATGCCTCTGCCAGGCGTACCTTTGCAACAAATACAGCTTATCTTCAAAATCTTTAACAGTCTTGTTGAATTCAGCAACATTTTCTTCAGGTAAAATAGTTACTAACTCAATAGAGGACCCACCTAGTTCCAGAGCCAATAAAGGGTTTGAAACGCGATGTAGCAGTCCATCAGGTATACTTGAGTTGTCCCTCGACTCCGGTCTATAGTCAAGCTCCACACCAGGAGAATCCATCGCGTAGAGCAGTTACCACACAGAATAAAAGTTCCAAAAAATCAAGAGGTAACTGCAACTTCAGGAGATCAGAAAACACAGAGCAACAGTCCAATAACAAAACACAGAAACCTGATCTCTACCACAATGTAACCAGATAACAAGTTGAAATGCAGGCAATAATCCAATAAGTAGGCCAGTAAACGTAATAACTGTATAATAAAACGAATTCTTTAATTCAGATAACAGTGGGTAAAAGGTAAGCGCTTTCGCGTGGAAACAACCACGCTTCCTCAGACAATGATAACTCCCACAAGCAGAGTTTAAATAGTATGATAATTAGAGACAGACTTAATCTAATTGATTATTGTAATTAGCAGTTAAAGAGAAACTGTCAAGCAACATTCAGAGTGTTCTTACTCTAAGAAGCTTTTTTGCGAACATATGCATATTTCGCAAATACTTCATTACACAGTTTCTAACTATTATACTCCCACATAAACATATCTATCTTGGTTACATAATCTAAAGATGTACAAAAAATGCATTCACATACAAATGGACATATAGGTTCTAACAGCAGAAAAATCTCCGACTGCAAGCCGACAGAATGTAAATGTTTGCGTAGAAACACTAACGCTATGCAGCTTATTCTAAGGCATATAGTATCACATATTCAGACTTTTTAATTATATGACTGTAAGTGCAACAATGTTAAAATAAAGAATGATACTTATTATTTACAGACTAAGAATACTTAAAGTATCAATAGCTTCAGTTGCAGTAAGTATCATGTCTAAAGAAAAGCAACATTGTTTACTAACTTCAGATCAAGCAGTGACGCTATCTGATGATTGTAGTGGTTGCTATTAGTTACTATACACTCTATAGAATATTAGAATGTAGGTAACTTCAGTTGCAGTTGGCATCATTACGGAACCGAAGCAACATTTTATATTAACTTTAATTCAAGCATCAAAGCTATCTAACGGCTGCAATAGTTACTAAAATCTTGTGGGATATATATACATATGTGAGAATTTTTTTGTATAAAATGCTAGTATCTATAATTAAAACAAATATTTTAAAAATTATTTTAAAATTACTAGATCAATTAATACAGGGTACATAAAGTATATAAATAAAAGAGGTAAACAAATACGTTAACTATAAAGTTAACATGACTCTAAAAATTCTTCCTGTTAGGACTATCAAAATTTATAAGGTAGTATCCACTACTAGATTAATAAAAGTTAATTAATAAGCTTAAGTGTAACATGACCTGAAATAAATCATAACCTAACTTTTAGGAGATAAATTATATCAATAACTACATTTAATTTCATAATTACATAGCTATTATGATATATGAAAGTTAAGTAAAATTATTGTCAACTAAAGCCAGGATAATAATTATTCCATAAGAATACTTATAAAAATGAGTTTAGAGTATCCTAAATAATTAGGTCCAGTTAAAAATGACTATGTAGAAATTTATTTAGTGGTTTCTTTAAAAGTCATTTTTTCAGGAAAAGAATTTTTTAAAAAATGTATATATAAAGAGTGTATATATAAAAAAAATTTATATTATTCACCATATATATTAACTATGCTTACCTAATTGATTTAAAACCTAAAAATGCTGCTATTAAAACAAGACTGAAGAAAAATAACATTAAATGATTAGTTATGAATATTAACAAAGTACTAGATGAAAATATATTGTTGCAATATTAATACTTAGAGAGATATACACTGCAACTCATGAAATAAAAACCCCATATTACATGTTTAATCAGAACTTGTAGGCAGATAATAACATTACAAAGTAGATATAAAATTTTTTTTTCTTTTTTCTACTTTTCCTCTTAGTCTTCTTATTTTTTTGTATTGTAAAGTTTTCCATAAATGGATTCCTTTCCCTATATTTTTCTTTACACCAGTAAGGATACAGAAGTGATATTTGAGGTCAAACTCAGGTTTGTTATTAACCAGATACAGCACTGCAAAAAAAAAAAAATTACTGACCAGGTAATGACATTTACAGCACTAGACTTGATGGTTCTGCATAACCAAAAGTATGCTTAATTTTCAAGAAAATCCTTTGGTTGAGAAGGTGATTTATATAGTTTGTTTTTCTCTTTTATTGCATGTTTTGGTTGGAATGGTATCTGTGATTTTCACAATGGTGGTAAACACAGCTGGGTAATTCATTGTTTTAAGCTGTTAAAAAATAGATATGCTTTTTTATACTAGTATGAATAGCTTACAAGCTTGTAGGTCCCCCCAAGTATTATACATACAATTACTGAAACTCTTAACTCTTGACAAAGTTAATCATTTACTCTTATTTACAACACTTACATTTCCCCAAATGTACATCTTTTCTGTGTTTCTCTTTCTTTCTCTCTCTCTTGAAACTGCACTTCTGTTCTTGCTTCCTCTTTTTCTCTGTTAAACATGCCATGTGTGCTTTGCTCTCCTTGCCTCACCTGATAATTCTCACTAACCAAGGCCATACTTAGCTGGCAGAGGCTGTTCCATTGCAGACTTCTGTTGGGTTGATTTCTGTGATTTCACCAAATGTGGCAAACTCAACTGCAACCTCCTCCTCCTGCTCCTCAGCTGGGTTGACCCTAGTGATTTCCCCAAATTTGACAAACCCAACTGCAACCTCCACCTCCTCTTCCCTCCACCTTGATCTCCCCACCCCCACAAAGAAGGTGGTTTCCCAAGGGTTAGGCTCTTCCATTGTACACCTTGGTTGGGTTGACCTCTGTGATTTCCCCAAATGTTTCCATTGCACACCTTGGTTGGGTTGAACCCTTTTAATTTTGCCAAACTGGGAAACTCAACCAAATAATTTATGGTAGTGGGGGACTGCATTTCTGCAGTTCCCTGAACTTAAGTTAAAAATCAGATCTTTTTCTTTTTTCCAGCATGTTTAACTCACAACTCTATATTGCTAGCCAATGTTATAAATGCAATTCCCAAAACTCCTAACTCAGAAATAGTCAATCATTTACTTATTTGCAACACCTACCTTTTTCTTCAAATGCATTGCTTTTCTTTCTTTCTGTCTCCAAACAGGCATGTATTCCTCTTTCCTCCTGCCTTCCTTCCTTCTCTCTTTTTTCTTCATTCCATACTTCCTTTGTTATTGTTGCTTTCTTTCTTGCAGATGGTATCCACAGTCTCTTTTTCTTCCTTTCTTTCTTTTTTTCTATCCCTCCTTCCTTCATCCCTCCTGCGCATTTATTAATAGTGTGTGTGTGTGTGTGTGTGTGTGTGTGTGTGTGTGTGTGTGTGTGTGTGTGTGTGTGTGTGTGTGTGTGTGTGTGTGTGTGTGTGTGTGTGTGTGTGTGTGTGTGTGTTTGTGTGTGTGTGAAAGGTATTTCCTTTTTACATTTTTCTTGACCATAGCTGAACCTTACCTATGTAAAGTGACCTATCCCCTCCTAGTAAGGTGCACAGCTGCCTCACTAGAATAGTGCTGTGAGGCCACCCCTGGAAAGAAACATCAGCTAATACAAGCCTCACATATGACCTTGGCCTACCAAGTTGTGCAAGCTCAGCTCTGTTAGTCAAACATTTCATTTGGGTTATTGGAATGTCGTTATGGATTCAGGGGTACCCTTTCAACCACTTAGTGGTGTCCTTTGTTTTCAAGTAGTGTCTGTATGTCTGGAATGAGCTGCTGAGCAAAGCATCCTAGCTGCTCAAGCAATCCATGAACAGGAATGGTTTTCACCCATTTTTTTTAAAAGACGCTGGAAAAGATAATAGCTTTTTACTAGCCTAATTAGAATTATATCATGTTACTCAAAAGCCCTTTGCATTTTCAAAATACTAATTTTTGTATTCTAACAGAAATGAGATTAATCAAAATGTAATGTAAAATGTTCACAGGCAAAGGAGAACTTTATTCAGACCAGTAAGGATACAGAGATGATATCTGCATTCAAACCCAGCACATACAGCATTGCAAAAAAAAAATCACTCTCCAGGTAATGACATTTACAACACTAGACCTGCTGGTTCTGTGTAACCAAAAGTATGCTTACCTCATGGGGAATACCATGGTTCAGAAGGTGGTTTACTCAGAGTTAGGCTCTTTTATTGCATAGTTTGGTTGGAATGATACCTGTGATTTCCACAAACATGGTAAATTCAGCTCTATAATTGATAGTTTTAAGCTGCTGAAAAAAAACAGATCTGCTTCTTTTATGTTAGCATGCCTAGCTCACAAGACTGCAGGCCCACCCAATGTTATACACATAATTACGGAAACACTTAACTCTGACAAAGTCAATCACTTACCCTTATTTATAACACTTAAATTTTTCTCCAGATGTGCTTCTTTTCTGTTTGTCTTTCTCTCTCTTGAACTGCACTTCAGTTCTGCCTTCCTCTTTCTCTCTCTCAAAACAGGCCATGCTTGCTCTCCTCTTCTCACCTCACCTGCTGATTCTCAGTAACCATGATCATACTTTGCTGGCAGAGGCTGTTTCACTGCTCACTTCAGCTGGGTTGATCCCTGTGATTTCCCCAAAGGTTTCCATTGTACACCTTGGTTGAGCTGACCCACGTGTTTTTTCCCAGATATGGCAAACTCAACTGCATAATTATTCTCCTCCTCCCCCAACCCCCACCACCAAGAGGAAGGTTTCCAGAGGATTAGGCTCTTCCATTGCCCACCTTGGTTGGACTGACCCCTGTTATCTCTCCAAATATCTCTATTGTACATCTCAGCTGGTTTGACCTCTGTTGTTTCCCAAATGTGGGAAACAGGATAATTTATGGTAGTGCGGGACTGTGTTCACGCAGTTCCCTGAACTTAAGCTAAAAATCAGATCTGTCTGTTTCTTTTTTACCAGCACCTTTAGCTCACAAGCCTATATTTCTAGCCAACATTATACAGACAGATCTGAAGTTGTCAATCTTCATTTTATCCTTCACCCATGGGTTTGATTGCAAGAATCAGAACCATGTCAGTCATTTCCACAGCTTGTGCAGGGCAAAATCTCTCAACTTCAACCCTGCCCACAATGCATCTCTCCTAGTTACCTCAGATCTCATTTGCCCCTTTCCTGGAGAGATATATTCACCTTCACTCTGAGCTAAGCGAAATCAATGAATAAATAGATAGAAAAAAACTCGTAATTGATGAAGGAAAAACAGAGGAAATAAAACTGAAGTTACACAAACGACCACGAAGGTTCCAAGCACAGCAGACACAATATTGCTTTATTCAGATAGCATGAACTGGTAAGCGCTTTCACGGATATCAACTCCACTTTATCAGACCATACTAAATAAAACACTACAACTGGTAACTATTTAAAGATAAAAGCAGCCAATCAGGTTCAAGTCTAAAAAAAGGGGTAGCCAGCCTATTATATATGTTATACAATATGTATTGCTGATATAAACCTACTTAGTGCTCACTTGTGAGAGCAACCTGAAGTAATTAAAAGCCTGTCTATAAAAATATATGACATACATGTAATATTTAAAATTCGTAAACACAGTGTAACCAAAAAATAATAATTTTGACTCATGAAAAATCACATAAGAAAACGGACTGGTTGTTTACACACAGATAAAAAATAGCATTTGTTATAACAACAGGGGCTAGCGATATTTAAGTGCTCTTGCCCTTGGAAAAGGTTTAACTAATACCTTGCTATTAAAACCTGGGGACTATTAAAGATTAAAACAGTCAATCAGGTTCAAGTCTGAACAAGGGTTAGTCAATGTATTAAAAATGTTGTATAATACTAATATGAACCTGCTTAGTGCTCAGTTGTGAGCAACCTAAAGTAATTGAAAACATGTCTATAAAAATATATATAACAAACATATAATATTTAAAAGTCATAAACACAGTGTAACCAATAAAATTGTGCCTCATAAAAAAAATCATAAAAAAACAGAGTGACTGTATACCCACCGATAAAAATAGCGTTTGTTGTAACAACAGGGACTAGCGGTGTTTCAGTGCTCTTGCCCTTAGAAAAGGTTTAACTGATACCTTGCTATTTAAACCTGGGGGTTTGTCAGCTTGTAGCCATAGAATCCATTTCTGTTCTATAGATTCCGTCTTATTTTTGAGATCACCACCCAGATATTGGCATGCACGAGTTCTAAAGCTAAAAACTTGAACTTGTGACTAGGGTCTGTCTCAATAACATGCATAGCTAGAGCGCTAGATTCTTTTGCATTCCTAATGTCTTTCAGATGTTCAAGGTTCAATAGTTACCAGTTGTAGTGTTTTATTTAGTATGGTCTGATGAAGCGAAGTTGATATCCGTGAAAGCGCTTACCAGTTCATGTTATCTGAATAAAGCAATATTGTGTCTGCTGTGTTTGAAACCTTCGTGGTCATTTGTGTAACTTTAAGTGAAATCATTTACTGTTATTTTGTATGTTCTTAACACTAAGTTTATTTCTAAGTTTACTTCTACTGTTTTTCCCTACCCTTTTCTTCTTATTCGCATAGCTTGTTTTCACCAATGCTGATAATTTTCCCTTTTCTGTACACTTTGTATATTTCTTTTTCTACCATTGTTGGTAGATTTCACTCTTCTCGTACACTTCTGTGTACTCCTCCATTTTCTTTATAGCTCTGTAAAAAAAAAATTCTTGACCTTTTGTTGTTTGAAAGTTTACGAGTGCTTGTTATGGTAACTCCTCTAACTTTCTGTCATCTGCATGTGTGGTGCGAGTGCAATTTCCTTTTTACTATGGCTGATAAAGCTAAGGCTGGCTCTAGCTTTAAAAAATGCCAGCAGTGTGGTCACAAAATCCCTTCTTTGGACACACATGCTTTGTGTTTCTATGGTATGGGACCCCACCACCTGCAGGAAGATTGTAGCGTATGTCATGACTTTAACCACAGAGCTTTAGTGGAGAGAAAAACTAAATTAATTTTAAAAGGTCTAATTCTGTCTGCCTTCAATAAGGCCATATCTGCTTGAAAAAGCAAAGCTGATGTCACCTTCTTCTTCTTCTTCCTCTTCCTCTGGGAAGGTCAAGAAATGAAGCATGCCTATGCCATCTTCTTCAGTGGAGGCATTCAAAAAAGTGTAAAGCTTGGTGCCAAAAGGCTTCTTGGCTCTGATGGATGGTAATGCTGTGATGTCTGCACTGACACCCTCCACTGCTTCCAAACCTTCGACACTGAGGACTTCAGGGTAGAGTCAAACTTCTGTCTTGGTTCAACAGATCCATGCAATGAGCACTGGTTCAGTGCCAACTGATTCAGCATCAATTATTTCTAGTTGCAAGTGCCTAGATGTCAGTATTTCCAATCTATCGATCCCTTGGCTGAAGAATTGCCTGAGGTCTTTTTGCATAGGCCCAACCCATTCTGTGTCTTCTATCCATTCCACCAAAAGCCTCACAGAAATTGATGTGGAAACACTGTTGAAGAAAATTTTATGGGCAAGAGGAATTTCAGGTGTCCCTTTGGCTCTGACCCCTTTGAGGGTTAAACATTCTTTCACTCTGTTGATTAGTCCTCTTCCAACCTCCTCTGAGGCCTTGGAGATTTCAGCTTTGTATTGTCTGGCTTCATCTGCATCAGGTCTGACAGTCTCCATGACTTTGGCATCAATTCAAGCTCTGAATTCTTCAGCTTTTTGTTGGATCCAATGGCCTCTCAGGAAGTAGGTGAGGGTCAGCCCCGAGGGGCAGGAGTCAACTCCAATTTTTTTGGTGCCATCCCTGCACCTTGGGGCTTTGGCTAGAGTTAGTTCAGCACTAGCTTCTGTCTTGGAGATGGTGTCATTGGAGTGGGGAGTGACCACAGTTCTGAGGCAGTCTATCTCAGTTCTGGGCTCCCTTCCCTCTTCAGCAGGGTCAGCCTTTGTGGCTATGGAGAGGGCTTTGGCTGCCTCAGCCACTCAGTTGACCTCTTCGAAGCATGTTCTTTTCTCAAGTCCAGTTATCCAGCCTGCTGCTCCACTGGGACAGCAAATGCTAAAACCTCAGGAGACTCAGATACAGATTCTGTCTTCTTCAGATACCTCATCAGACCATCCCCCTGATGAAGTCCCTCTGAAGAAAAAGTGAAAGAGGAAGCACTTAGATTTTCTGCAGGAATCCATCATTGAAGATACTGATTTTGATGAAGAGGAAGGGTCCCCCGGATCACACTCTGATGATGTTTCCTTTGGAGACATCCTGGAAATTTTAAATTAGAGGGGTGATTGGAAGTCGCAAAACCCTACCCCTGAGGAATCAGTATACCTGCAGGTTTTTTGCACTTGCCCATCTACCTCTTGGGTGACTCTGCTCACTGATGAACTTATCCAGTTGATTGCTCTATGGGCATGGAAGGCACCCAACTCCATTGAGCCTATCAATAGGAGATCAGACAAAATTCTATCCCCTCCAGAAGATAAACAGTTTTGGGCAAAAGGTTTTAGCAGTAGATGCCATGGTCATAGTGGCAGCCATGAAAATGGAACTGGCTGAGGAAAGTTTGTCTATCCAGCCACCCAACAGAGAGTCTGAGATGATGGATAGGTTTGGCAAGTGGACTTATGCATCATTAACCTTCATATTACGGTCCTTGAATTTTCTGGCACATTTCACCAGGCTTCAAAGGGATCTGATGAAGGAGCTGTCAGATACCCTCACAGGAGCCATCAATGAGGAGGTACAAGACAGAGTTGCCTCTCATTTAGCTACCAGGGAGTCTGTTTCTAATTCATACATGCGGCTCATTGCACATGCACCCGAAGGGACTACCATAGCAGCGGGTTCAAGAGTAGCCATAATGAGACCTTCTTGGATGTGACTTAGTGACTTTGCCATTTAAGTCTTCATTCATCAATGCACCCTTTGATGGATCATCCTTATTTGGCCCAAAGGTTAGAGAAACATTATCCAGATGTGAGAAAAATGAGATTGACATCATAAGCAGAAGCCCAGGTCATGAGAATGGCCCCTCTGGTGATGGGAGGAACAAACTAGCTAAAGTGAGAAGTTCTGACTTAGGTCAAGATGTTAAGATGGAAATACCCTTTCTGTTGTGGGCATACATTTTTCCACTCATTAAAGACCTTTTTCCAAGAATCAGAGAGTGAGTGAAAAAATGTGGTTCAAAAAATCCAGAAGGCCTTTTAAAGACACATGTTGTGAAAGTTCCCCTAGGGCACAGGGGGGAACTCTAATGGAAGACACTGCCCACGTAGTAGAGGTGACCCATAAAATCAGGATTTCAGAGATTCCTATTCTGGAAAACCCTATCAACATTCCTGAATGGAAGCCTGATTGCCTTCCTCTGGAGGTAATCTAGGGTTGCTTATCCCTGCACCAAAACACCTGCCTAGAAATCAGATCAGATACTTGGGTGTGGAGGATTATATCCAGAGGCTATGTCATACCCTTTTCTTTTCCCCCTCCTATTTCCAAAATAATTCCCAATGTTCCACCCAGTCAGTGGGAGCCAGCAGTCCTTGAGATCCAACGAAAGCTAGAAAAAAAGAGTAGTCCAAGAATCCCACCAGACCAGTTAGAGTCCGGAACTTACTCAAGATTCTTTTTAGTGCCAAAAAAGACAGGGGACTGAAGACCAATTTTGGATTTCAGAATTTTGAATAAATATGTTTGTCAAACAATATTCTGGATGGTTACAGTACAGTCCATTCTTCCTTTTCTGTAGCAGGACAACTGGATCTACTCAATAAACCTTCAGGATGTATATTACCACATAAAGATGGACAAGCATTCCAGAAGGTTCCTCTGCTTCAGACTGGGAGCCAGTCTCTATCAGTTCAGAGTTATGCCCTTTAGTCTCACCACAGCCCCCAGGGTGGTCACCAGATTCATGGCAGTAGTAGCAGCTCACTTGAGACTGCAAGGATTCCAGGTGTTTCCATGTTTGGATGACTGGCTAATTACCAATCCGACCAGGCATCTGTTGATAGTAGCCAGAGATTACTTTCTACAGACTTGTTCCCACCTAGGTATTACTGTGAATTATGAAAAATCTCAACTGACTCAAACTCAGAATTTAGAGTTCATAGGAGCAATGCTCAATATGAAAACTTTCTTAGCCTCCCTTCCACCAGTGAGATTACAAAAAAAAATCAAGAAACAATTTCAAAGATACAATGTAGCAAGAAAGTACCTGCTCATCTAGTTTTACAAGCCCTAGGTTCAGTGGCAGCAGAAATAACTCTAATTCCACTGGTGAGATGTCATATGCGGATTCTTCAATGGCTACTTGCATCTCAGTGGTCAGTACTTCACCAGCCTATGTTGGATCAGATTTTGATCACCATTCTTTGCAGAAAAGATCTAGTATGGTGGATGCATTTGGAGGACATTCTTCTAGGCTGCCCTTTTGTCCCACAGCAGCTCAAGGCCATAGTGATCACAGACACCTCCAAGATGGGGTGGGGGCATTATCTGGGCAAGACTGTCCAAGGCACTTGGTCTCCCATCGAGGCCAGTATGCATATCAAAGTCCTAAAATGAGAGTAGTGCTTTTAGCATTGCAAGCCTTTCAAACTGTTCTCACTCTAGGAACATTTGCAATTCAAACAGACAACATGTAAGTAGTTTGGTGCATCAACAAACAGGGAGGAACCAAGTCTTACCCTCTCTGTCAAGAAGCTCTCAGAGTGTGGCGGTGGGTGATTTCTTCCAACCAATTTCTGATAGCAATGCATATTCCAGGGAGCTCCAGTGGGATAACAGACAAACTGAGCAAATATATTCTTCTACCTCATGAGTGGTCCCTCAATCCAAGAGTGACAGAAATAATTTTTCACCAGTGGGGCCAGCCTTGCTATGACCTGTTCACCTCACCCGTGAACAACAACTACTGCAGCAACTACTTCACCCTAATCCCCCCACCAGGAGGGTCACCCAGGAATGCTGTTTTACACAGTTGGCTCCCCAGACTTCTGTATGTATTTCTCATTTCCCTTAATTCCAAAATTCCTACAGAAAGCCCTAAGGTTGAAGAGCAGAGTAATCCGCTTTGCCCCTTCTTGGCCTCAACAATTATGGTTCCCCTTTCTATGGCCTTAACTGATAAAAGAACCTTGGACTCTGGATCCAACTCCAGACCTCCTCTCTCATCCAGAGAACTTGATTCGCCCAAACCTCCAGAACCTGAGGCTGACAGCATGGTTCCTCCAGTTCCATTAATTGCCAGGCAAGTTCACCTTCCTTCCCTAGTATGTAGAATTTTACTAGCCTCTCATAAGTCATCCACCCATAAATTCTATACTAGTAAATGGAAGAGATTTACCTTTTGGTCCCACAAAAGGAATATTGACCCTCTTTCAGCACCCATTGAAAAGATTTTAGAATTCTTATCCTCCCTTTTTTATGCAGGATCTTCTCCTTCTACAACTAAATTCATCTGGCAGCAATTTTGAACTTTCATAATGGTTTTGGGGATAATTCCCTAGCTTTTCATAAGTTATTAAACGCATTTAGCTCACAGGCCTATATTTCTAGCCAATGTTATACATACAGTTCTAGAAACTCCTAACTCAGAAATAGTCAATCATTTACTTACTTGCTACACTTACCTTTTTCTCCAAATGCACTTGTTTTCTGTCTTTCTCTCTACAAACAGGCCATGTATGCTTTTTCCTGCCTATATTCCTTCTTTTTTTCCCCTCCTTTTTTCTTCATTTCATACTTCCTTTATTTGTCTCTGCTGCTTTCTTTCTTGCACATGGCACCTACAGTCTTTCTTTCTTTGTTTTTCTTTCTTTCTTCTTTCCTTCCCTCCTTCCTTCATCCCTCCCTTGCATTTATTAGGTTTTTGTGCAAAAAGGCATTTCTGTTTTACATTTTTCTTGACCACAGACAAACCTTACGTATGCAAAATGACTGTATCATACATGCACATGCACAGCCACCTCACTAGAAAAGTGCTGGCAGGCCACCCTCCAGTAAAAAGCATTAGCTCTTAGAAGCCTCAGATATGACCTTGGCCTACCAAGATGTGCAGTCTCAGCTCTGTTAATCATGTATTTCATTTTGGGTAATGGGATATCATTATGAAACCAGGGGTGCACTTTCAACCACTTAGAGGGGTCCTTTGTTTTCAAGTACTGTCTGTATGTCTGTGATGAGGTGCTGAGCAGAGCATCCTAGTTGCTCAAGCAGTCATTGAACAGGAAAGCATGCTTTTCTCCCATTTTTGAAAAGATGCAAGAAGAGATAGTAACTTTTTACTAGCCTACTTAGAATTACATCAGGTTACTCAGAAGCCCTTCCCATTTTGAAAAAGCTAGTCTCAAGTGCTTATATAGATGTAAAAATGAGGTAAAAGGAGGTGATGTATTAATTAATAACTCTAACTACTTAAAGAAATAGATACATTACAACACAAATACAACATAAATAACTTGTACCAATGTAGTATAATAAAAAAGAATTTTTCAGTAAAAGAAAAACATACTAACAATTGCATTTTAAAATACACATTAAAATGTGTTTAAAAAGTATATGTACTAAAAAAGTGCTGTATGAAGTGTTTTATTATGTTGTATCACTCAGACTCTAAGTTCTAAAATAGGTTTGACAGGGATGTAATTGTTAATACCTTGGGGGTTGCTGGCATTAAGCCTCAAGTGTCAGACCACTTCTTTCTCTTCTAAAAAGAGCTTAGTGTTACCACCCCTAGGACTGACAAATACTTTTTCTAGAATAGCAAATTTAAAGGTGTGACAAGTTTTGTTATTCATCAACTGCCTACATAAGGCACTATTTGTATTCTTCGTCCTAATGTTATACATATGCTTGTAAGTTCTATTCTTTAAAGGTCTTTCAGTTTTCCCGACATAAAATGCCGGGCATGTGGGACACATGGCTAAATATACAACATTATGTGTATTATAGTTCCTTTTCTGAAACTTAATTTTAGTCCTGTTTATATTAGCCAACAGTACATCCCAATTCTCACAAATAAACCCACATTGGTTACATGAACCACATTTTCTTGTACCTTGGGGGCCTCTCTTTGAACTGAGTGGTTTAAAATTCTCAAAACTACTCTTGAGATTAACTCCTGTCTTATACACAAAAGTCGGTGAAGTTCCGAATAAATTGTAAATGTCCCCATCGCCCCTAAGACATTCCAATTTTTTGACACCACTTGTTTAATCACTGACGAGTAAGGACTGAACTTGAGCACTATACCTCTAGAATGCAACCATTGAAAAACAGGGGTCATGAGTCAGGGGCACAGGAAAATAATTTTCTTGGGTGGCGAAAGCCAGGGTGCATTTTTGGCTAGACTTATATAGGTCCTAGGGCCAACAGCCTAGTACCTATCTATGAACCTATGAACTTTCATTCAAATGTTTACCCTCAGATGTCAGTCCAACCTCCAACAGTGGTTTGTATTGCAACCTCCATTGTGATAAGACACAGTGAACAGTCTCATCCAGTAAATGGGGTGGATACCCTCTTTCTAGAAACATATTCTCCACAACTTTTTAATTCATTAACAACATCAGTGTAGTCAGATGTCATTCTAGCCACCCTAATACATTGGCCTTTAAATATGCTCTTTTTCTGTGACATAGGGTGGCAACTGTTGTACTCTAAGTAGGAGCTGCTAAAAGTGGGTTTGCGGTAGATGTTAGATTTAAACCCATTCTCTGTGTGGGATATGTACGTGTCCAGGTAGAAAATAGCTTTCTCACTATATGAGTGAGTGAACTTAAAGTAAGGCCACACACACACACACACACACACACACACACACACACACACACACACACACACACACACACACACAAACACAAACCACCCCCTTCTCATCCAATTTGTTTTGTTTTTTTTCTTCTTTCTACAGGTCGGGGAGGGGGTGGCCGTCCCTGCTGTATATTCTGACAGAAAGGAGACAAGTCAAAACCTAATGTAAAATGTTCATGGGAAATCTATTATGGGATATTAGTGCAGATGGAAAACTTCACTCAGACTTTTCTTGCTGCACCAGTAAGGATACAGAGGTGATATTTCTGTTCAAAATCAGGTTTGTCATAAACCACATACAGCATTGCAAAAAAAAAAAAAAAAAGTCTCCACCCAGGTAATAACATTTACAATACTAGACCTGCTAGTTCTGCATAACAAGAGGTATGTTAACCTCACTGAGGAGTGTTATAGTCTAGTAGGTGGTTTGGCCAGTATCTGGCTCTTCTAGTGAATTGTTTTGTTACAGTGATCTCGTGTGATTTCCTTATTGGAAATGTACTTCTTTTCTGTCTTTCTATTTCTCTTTCTAGAAACTGCACTTCCTTTCTGTCTTCCTTTTCCAATCTCTCTCAAAACAGGCCATACATGCTCTTCTCTTCTCACCTCACCTGCTGGCTCTAGGTAAACAATGTCATACTTACCTGGCAGGGGGATTCCGAAGGGTAAGGCTGTTCCATTGCATAATTCACATGGGTTGACCCCTGTGATTTCCCCAAATGTGGCAAAAGCATAGTTGTGTAAAATCTTGCCATAATGGTAGATGTCCTTCCCTTCACTGCTGCAGTATTCTTAACTATATGACTTCCCTACCACGGAAGCCCGACGTCCGGCCAATCTTCCAAAGACTTCCAAATTTAAAAGGTGTGCCGGACATCACCATATGCACCCTGTGTAATATCGGACATAAAAGTGATGTTCAGGCTTACCAAAACAGAACAGATTGCCCTAGGAGGAACACCAGTCCACTGAACCCAAGAGGTAATGTGTACATCCAGGAAAATAATACTGTGGGGGATGGAAGGAGCGAATACTGTAGCAGTGAAGGCAAGGACAGCTACCATTATGGTAACATTTTACACAACTGTATTATGCCCCTACATTCACTGCTGCAGTATTCTTAACTATATGGGAGAGTGCTAAAGCTCAAGAGAAAACTAGGGTGGAGGAAGGGGCAGAACAATCCCCTAAAAAACATGAATAACTGAACTAGCAAAACCAGCCCTAGCTCTAGTGATACCATCCACCTTGTATTGCTTGGTAAAGGTATGCACAGAAGTCCAGGCAGCTGCTTCAAGAATATAATCAGTATCTAAGTCTTTGAAAAAAGCACCAGAAGAAGCCACAGCTCTAGTAGGATGATCCTTAATTGAAAAAGGAAGGCTCTTGCCATAAAAAGTGTAACAAAAGGAAATAGCCTTAGAAATCCAAGAACAGTCTGCTTGGATACAGCAAGCCCCTAAGGTCTAGGATGAAAAGAAACAAATAACTGATCAGATTTTCTGATAGGCTTTGTCATATCTAAATTATAAACTCTTAAGTTGCCTATGCATGTCCAAAGTATGCAGCACCCTCTCACTGCAGAGAGGGTAAAAAAGTAGGGGGATTAATAGACTGATTAAGAGATAGCTCATTAACCACCTTCGGCATAAAAGAAGGGTTAATGTGCAAGGATATTCTGCCCTCATTAAAAATCAGAAAAGGAGGACAAGCCATAAGGGCCTGCGACTCAGACAACCATCTGGCAGAAGTAAGTGCTAACAAAAGAACAGTCTTCCAGGAGCAATGTTGCAAGGAAGCTGAAGCAGCAGGCTCAAAGGGAGCCTGAGACAACTTGTCCAAAACAAAATTAAGATCCCAGGGAGGAGGAACAAACTTCCTAAAAGGTCTAATACTAAGGACACCTTTAAGAAATTTGTTTCACATCGTATCTAGAAGCTAAAGAAGGAGGAAAAGGTAGACAAGCAGAGATAGCTGATAAGTGGGCCTTAGTAGAAGAATAGGCAAAACCTGCATTGAGCAACTCACATAAATAAGAGGGAACCAAAGGAACATCCACAGTAAGTGGGTCCAGGTTACGAGAGAGACACCAAATAGAAAACCTCTTCCATTTAGATAAGTAGGGTTCCCTAGTAGTAGGTTTCCTGGCCTCCTGCAGGACTTGCAGCATGTCCTCAGAAAAAAAAGGTGTCTATGAGGAATTAAAATCTTATCACCCACAGTGCCAGTTAAAGTGTGGACAGATGGGGATGGATAACAGATTCCTTATTTTGTGTGATTAGATCCACCTTGTGAGGTAACTTGTGATAATTGCCCCTGGCTAGATGCAGAAGAAGAGGGAACCACTGCTGTTGCAGCCAAAATGGAGTCACTTACAAGATTTTGGGAGCATCCTGTTGAATTCTGAACAGAACGTTCAGAATAAGAGGAAGGGGAGGGAATGCATAAAGAAGCATCCCTTTCCAAGAGAATGAGAGGGTGCCCACCTTCCATACCACAGGACCTGAGACCTTGGCACAATACAGAGGAAGTTGTCTGTTCAGAGGAGAGGCAAAAAGATCCACTTATGGAGTACCCCGCTCGTGGATAATGTCCAGAAACACATCCCTCTGAAGCATCCATTCATGGGACTGAATTAAGGACCTGCTCAGAGTGTCTACCACAATATTCTGACTGGAAAGGATATAAACTGCCTGAAGAGACACTTGACACTTGACAGCAAGATCCCATACCAGAAGTGCCAGCCGGCAAAGAAGATAAGATCTCATTCTTCCCTGTCTACTGATATACCATATCACTGGGGTAGAGTCTGTGAATACCTGAGAGGTCCAGGTGAAAAGAGAGGCTGAAAGGCCTGTAGAGCCAGCAGAAGAGCTCTCATCCATTTGGCATTGATGTACTCCTTCTGCTGACAAGGCGACCACACTCCCTGTACCTTTAGGGAGCCAAAAGTTGCCCCCCATCCCATGTCTGAGGTTTCTGTGAACAAGTCTTGAGAGAGAAGAGAGGGATGAAAAGGGATCTCTGGATTCAGCAACAACTGCTGAATCCACCAGAGAAGTTCGTGCCTGAGGCAAGGAAGAAAAGGGACTAAAAATTCTAGAGGATGAGCATGTTGAAGTCACACTGACTTAAGAAACCAATGAAACTTTTCCATATAAAGTTTGGCCAGAGGGATCATCGGAAAGGCAGATGCCATGAAACCCAGAACTCTCAGAAATTCCCTTGCAGTAATGGAAGCCAGAGGAGGAAGAGTGTGAAAGGAACATATTTAATTTTTGTTTCCTTTTTAAGAGAATGCCTTGAGAAGGCTCAGATCCAGGACGACAGTCGAGAACCATAGCAGGAACCTCTTCTACTAGAAACTGAGGAACACCCTAGGTCCCTCCGAAAAATCAACCGTGCTTCCCTCTGAACACCCAAGATAGACACCTGCAAAGCCTCTTCAAATGTGCTGCCAGCTGGATCCTTACTGGCCTCCAACATGGTCACGGCAGAGAAATCTGACAACACAGCTGGGCAAGCCTCCGGGTTCATAACAACCTGAGGAGAAACACCTGGCAGAGGCAAAGATTCTGATCATACCTTTTGCACTTTCCTCTTCTTCCCTAATGGCTGACCCTCGGGGTGGGAGATTCCTTCCATAGTATCTTTAGTGAGTAGCCTAAGATGCTGGTTCTCAAGATACAAGGAAAGGGAAGAAAGTCTATTGTGAAGGGATTTTGGAACAAATGCCTGACAAATTGAACACAAATTATGGTCATGAGAAGCACCTAAGCAAAAAAGACACATTGAGGTGGTCTCTATGTGGAATCTGTCTCCCACACTGGCATTTATCCTTCCTGGATGACATTAACATCAAGGAACACAAAATACAAGAAAAAACAAAATCCCTAACAGAGCGCTTATCTTGCAAGAACAAACAGGTGTAGGAAGTCCCTGGAGAATGAAAATGCATTCAGCTAGCAGAAAACAGATGCAGGTAAACAGACTGATGGTGTAAAAGATACATTCAGACTGGTGGAAAGAAGTTCTGCTCTTGGTAAGCCTGAACAGTCCCTTTATGTCATTCGTTATTCAGGTTGTATATAGTGATGCTCAGCATACCTTTTAAATTCAGAAGTCTTTGAAAGACTGCCCGGACATTAGACTTCCATGGCAGGGAATCCATAGAGTTAAGAATGCTGCAGCATTGAATGTAAGGGCATCTCCTCCTCCGTCCACCCTCCACCCTGTACCCCCACTAAGAGGGTGGTTTCCCGAGGGTTAGGCTCTTCCATTGCACACCTTGGTTGGGGTTACCCCTGTGATTTCCCCAAACATGGGAAACTCAACTGCATAATTTATGGTAGTGGGGGGCTGCATTTGCTCAGTTCCCTGAACTTAAGCTAAAAATCAGATCTGTTTCTTTTTTTTCAGCATGTTTAGCTCACAAGCCTATATTTTTTGTTAATGTTATACATACAGTTATTGAAACTCCTAAATCAGAAGTAATCATTTACTTATTTGCAACACTTACCTTTTTCTCCAAATGCACTTGTTTTCTGTCTTTCTCTCTTCAAACAGGCCACGTATGCTTTTTCCTGCCTGCCTTCCTCCCTTCTTTTTTGTACATTCCATACTTCCTTTCTTTGTTTCTGTTGCTTTCTTTCTTGCACATGGCATCCACAATCTGTCTTTCTTTCTTTTTTTTCCATCCTTCCTTCTTGCATCCCTCTCTTGCATTTATTAGATTTTTGTGTGAAAGGCATTTCCTTTTTACATTTTTCTTGACCACAGCCAAACCTTACTTTTGCAAAATGACCTATCTCTCTCCTAGTAAGGTGCAAAACGACTGTATCATACATGAGTGTGCGCAACCACCTCCCTAGAATAGTGCTGGCAGGCCACCCCCTGTAAGAAGCTCTTACAAGCCTCAGATATGACCTCAGCCTACCAAGATGTGCAAGCTCGGCTCTGTAAGTCATGTATTTCATTTTGGGTATAGGAATGTAATTATGAAACCTGGGGTGCACTTTCAACCACTTAGAGGGGTCCTTTGTTTTCAGGTGCTTTCTGTATGTCTGGGATGAGCTGATGAGCAGAGCAGCCTAGCTGCTCAAGCAATCCGTGAACAGGAAAGCATGTTTTTCTCCCATTTTTGAAAAGATGCAGGAAGAGATAGTAGCTTTTTACTAGCCTACTTAGAATTACATCAGGTTACTCAAAAGCCCTTCCCGTGATGAAAAAGCTAGTGTCTCTATTCTGACAGGAAGGAAAGCAGTCAAAACCGAATGTAAAATGTTTGTGGCCAAAGTATGAGATGTTACTGCGGATGTTGAACTTTGCTCAGACCTTTCTTGTTACAGCAGTAAAGATACAGAGGTGATATCTGTGTTCAAACCCAGGTTTGCCATTACCTACATACAGCATTGGGGAAAAAAACTCACCACCCAGGTAATGACATTCACAATACCTGACTTGCTTGTTCTGCATAACCAAAGGTATATTTACCTCACAGGGAAATACCATGGTCCAGAATGTGGTTTATCCAGGATTGGGCTCTTCTGTTGTACAGTTTGGTTGGAATGATTGCTGTGATTCCCACAAAGCTGGTAAACTCAGCTGTTTAAATTATCATTTAAGCTGGTAAGAAAACAGATCTGTTTGTTTTATGCTAGCATGCCTAGCTCACAAGCCTATATGTCCACCCAGTGTTATACATAGAATTCCTGAAGCTCTTAACTCTGACAAAGTAAATCACTTACTCTTATTTACTACCCTTATCTTTTTCTCCAAATGCACGTCTTTTCTGTCTTTTGTCTTCCTCTTTCTCTTTCTCGAAACTGCATTTCTTTTCTGTCCTCCTCTTGCTTTCTCTCAGAGCAGTCCAAACAACGTCCTATGCACGGGGGAATGCACGGCCAAACCAATAGCTACACAAACAAAAAATGGCCAGCATAAAGCAGAAACGGATGCTGAGACAAAAGAAAAAGTCCTTTATTTCATTACATTATGACAAGTTGGTGTCATTTTACTGTGGGTTTTTCCTTTGGGTAGTTCATACTATATGCCGGCTCAGCTATATTATCTTCATATCAACGGCCCCAATTATCATAGTTTCATATACACATTTTTTGGAATGGGGGACCCATCGTTGTATACCATACTATGTTTACACACCATACATGTGTTAGTTATTTTCATAGCTTTATCCTCTTCCCTTATAGGTTCTTACAGACTCATATTCACTATTACATCTGGTTGTCAATACCTGTCATTATAGTCACTGGATTACATTATAAATTTTTCTATTCATTATCACCCACCTATTTTATTATACTATACTCTTTTTGTTTACACCTATGCCATGACATTTCATTTTGCGGTGACATGCCGCATTTCCATAGTCTTTAGGCTTTGTGAATGTTATATGGCGTCATGGCATTTATTGTTCTTTTATGTGGTTGACATGAATATTCATGATTTTGTATATTTCTGTTTGCTCATTGGATGATTTTTTTGTATATATTTAACATTTTCAACAGGGCATTATATGTCTGTCCTACACTGAAGAAGGCAATCTTTGCCGAAACCGGTCTGATTATTTTGGAAATAAAGGACTTTTTCTTTTGTCTCAGCATCCGTTTCTGCTTTATGCTGGCCATTTCTTGTTTGTGTTTCTCTCAGAGCAGGCCATGAATGCTCTCCTCTTCTCACCTCACCTGCTGGTTCTCAGTAACCAAGGTCATGCTTACCTGGTAGGGAGTTTCCCAAGGGTGAGGCTGTTGCATTGCACACTTCTGTTGGATTTACCCCTGTGATTTCCCCAAATGTGGCAAACTCAACTACAACCTCCCCCTCACCTCCTCTCTCCTCCATCTCCTTCTCCTTCTCCACCTCCCTCCACCCCCAGCTCAACCCCCACAAAGAGGGTGGTTTCCTATGGGTTAGGCTCTTCCATTACACGCCTTGGTTGGGTTGACCCCTGTGATTTCCCCAAATGTGGGAGACTTAACTGCATAATTTATGGTAGTGGGGGACTGTGTTCACACAGTTCCCTGAACTTAAGCTAAAAATCAGATCTGTTTCTTTTTTCCAGCATGTTTAGCTCATAAGCCTATATTTCTAGCCAATGTTATACATAGAATTCCCAAAACTCCTAACGCAGAAATAGTGAATAATTTACTTATTTGCAACACTTACCTTTTTCTCCAAATGCACATCTTTTCTGTCTTTCTCTCTCCAAACAGGCCACGTATGCTTTTTTCCTGCCTTCCTTCCTTCCTTTTTCTTCATTCCATGCTTCCTTTCTTTGTTTCTGTTGGTTTCTTTCTTGCACATAGTATGCACATTCTGTCTTTTTCTTTTTTCTTTCCTTCCCTCCTTCCTTCATCCCTCCCATGCATTTATTAGGTTTTCGTGTGAAAGACATTTCCTTTTTACATTTTTCTTGACCACAGCCAAACCTTAACTCTGTGAAATGACCTCCTAGTATGGTGCAAAATGACTGCATCATGTATGTGTGTGCACAGCTGCCTCACTAGAATAGTGCTGGTAGACCACTCCTCCAGTAAGAAGCATCAGCTCTTACAAGCCTCAGATATGACCTTGACCTTCCAAGAAGTGTAAGCTCGGCTCCGTTACTCATGTATTTCATTTGGGGTATTGGAATGTCATTATGGAACTGGGGGTGCAGTTTCAACCACTTAGAGGGGTCCTTTGTTTTCAAGTGCTGTCTGTATGTCTGAGATGAGCTGCTGAACAGAGCATCCTAGCTGCTCAAGCAATCCATGAACAGGAAAGCATGTTTTTCACACATTTTTTAAGAGATGCAGGAAATGATAGTAGCTTTTTACTAGCCTACCTAGAATTATATCAGGTTACTCAAAAGCCCTTTGCATTTACAAAAAGCCAGTCTCTCTATTCTAACAGAAATGAGAAGAAACAAAACATAATGCAAAATGTTGATGGGAAAAGTATTGTGGGATATTACTGCAGATGGCAAACTTTTCTCAGACTTTTCTTGTTGTAACAGTAAGGATATAGAGGTGATATTTGAGTGCAGTCCCGGGTTTGTCATTAACCACATACAGCATTGCAAAAAAAGCAAAAAAACTCACCACCCAGGCAGGTAGTGACATTTACAACACAAGCCTTGCTGGTTCTGGGTAATTAAAGGTATACTTATTTGGTAGGAAAATGCTATGATCCATAATGTGGTTGCTCCCATTGTTATGATCTTCTGTTGAACAGTTTGGTTGGAATGATTTTTGTGATTTCCCCAGAGGTGGTAAACTTAGCTGAATAATTTATGGTTTTAAGCTGACAAAAAAAAATAGATCTATTTTTTGGTAGCATGTCTAGCTCACTGTTCTGTATGTCCACCCAATGTTGTGCATGCAATTCCTGAAGCTAATTCTTGAAGCTTTTAACTCTGGAAATGTCAGTCATTTACCCTTATTTCAACACTTATCTTTTTTATTTCAACACTTATCTTTTTCGGCAAATGCAGTTTTTTTCTTTTCTGTCTCTCTCTCTCTCTATCTCCAAACAGGCTATGCAGGCTGTCCTCTCCTCTTCTCCCCATTGTTATACATTCAAATCTCCAAACACCTAATTCAGAAACAGACAATAGTTTATTCTTATTTACAACACTTAGCTTTTTTCTCCAAATACAGTTATTTTGGAGCTCTCTCAAAACAGGACATGCATGCTGTTTTCCTTCCTTCATTTTCTTCTCTCCATACTTTCTTTCTTTGTTTCTCTTCCTCTCTTTATTGCACACAGCATTGACAGTCTTTCTTTCTTTTTTCCTTCCTACCCTTCTTCCTTCTTTCATCCTTCCCATGCAGCTATTATGTTTTCATATGAAAGACATTCCAATTTTATATTTTTCTTAACCACAGTCAAACTTAACCTATGCCAAATGACCAATCCTTCCCCTGTTACCAAAGGCACACTTAACAGGGAGGCAGAAAGCCATGATCAAGATGGTGGTTTCCCCAGGGCAAGGCTCTACCATTGCACACTTTTGTTGACAGTTTGTGGTAGTGAGGGATTGCATCCATGCAGTTCCCTAAAGTTAAGCTAACAGAGCTGTTTCTTTTCCTCTAGCATGCTGAGCTCACAAGCCCATAATTCTAACCATTGTTGTACATACAGTTTTCCAAACTCCTAACTCAGAAACAGCCAGTCATTTACTCTTATTTAAAACACTTACCTTTTTTTCTCCAAATGCACTACTTTTCTGTCTTTCCATCTCAAAACAGGCAGTGCATGCCTTTTTCCTTCCTTCCTTCTGTTTTCTTTGTTCCATACTTCCTTTCTTTCTCTTCTTTTCTTTCTTGCACACACTGACAGTCTTTCTTTCTTTCTGACCCTCCTTCTTCCCTTCATACCTCCCATGCCGCTATCCAGTTTTCTTGTGAAAGGTATTTCCATTTTACATTTTTCTTAACAGCACCTGAAATTTACCTATAAGAAATGTCCAATCCCTCTCCTGTTACAAAAGGCATACTTACCTGTCAGGCAGAATAGCATGATCAAGAAGGTGATTTCCCAAAGGTGAGGCTCTTCCACTGCACACTTTTGTTGACAATTTATGGTAGTGAGTGATTGCATCCATGCGGTTCCCTGAACTTAAGCTAACTAACAGATCTGTTTGTTTTTTTTCTAGCATGCTTAGCTCACAAGCCCTTACTTCTAATCATTCTTATACATACAGTTCTCCAAACCCCAAACTCAGAAACAGCCAATCAGTTACTCTTATTTGCAACACTTATCTTTTTTGTCCAAATGCATTTCTTTTCTGTCCTTCTCTCTCAATACAGGCCATGCATGCTTTTTTTTCCACTGAACACTTTAGAATGCCAATAAACTTGATGTTGAGTTACATTTTTTTTTTTCAGTTTCAATTGCTAGGCTTACAAACAGATGAGGGAAATAACCATGGGTGCTGTTATGCGCTCTAACCTGGCCAATGTCGCCTTAGTCATATGGGAGGAGGAATTTGTACTGCAAAGTGAATGCCGGAGATTTCTTTTTTTTTTTTTCAATAATAAATCTTTATTATTTTTACTTCTTCATACATGCTTTTAACAGAGAAAATACAGAAATAATTCTACACAATTGTTATCAACATTAAGAATGTCAGAGATTTCTGACCATCGACCTTTGCTTTATTGACAATGTATTCATAGTCTGGGAAAGTGAGAAAGCTAAACTCACTGAATTTATCCATTACATCAGTAACTTCATGTCCTTCCTGAAATGTATTACTTCCATCAACTCAGAGTCAGTGCAATTCCTTGATATGACTGTCAGTATTGATAAAGACAGAGGAAAATTAATTAGTAATTTGTGTAGGAAACCAAAAAGAGTGAACTACTTACTTCACATATCAGTATACATCCAGTAAAAACTAAGCACAATGTAATAAAATCACAGGGCTACAGATTAGCACACATTACCACAGATTTGCCCCCCTTTTCTCAAAAATATGAATGATCTTGTAAATGATTTCTTAACCAGAGGATATGAATGAAGCATGTTACATATAATCCTGGATCCCATTGGAGATTCTAAAACTAACAATGTCCCTGTGTGGAATAAGCCTTTTGGTAGAATTATGCAACAGGGACACCGTACCCAAAAGAAGATAAAAGTAATAACAGTTGTATTCTAACTTACACCTGGGATCTCAGTACAGTAAGCCATTATTAATGAGAACTGGGCCACCCTCACTGACAATCAGCAGTGTGTAAGGGTTTTAGGAGATCACCCTAGTTTTGTATATAAAAAGATCACCTACTTTTGTATATAAAAAGAGCAGAAACATTCATAGCTGTGTGGGAAGGAAAAATAAGGAAGGGCAGGATCACATGAGCACTAAAATCTGTGGGCCACCTAACTGCACTTTCTGTGAATACTTGATGGGGTGTGACTCGTTTGAGTGCCCCTGTCTTAAAAAGATGGTGAAATCTTCAGCAGGCACTAACTGTAATACTGAAAAGTTGTGTATAGGGCCATGTGTAATGACTGTCATTTATTTTATGTAGGTAAGACTATGAGTAAACTGAAAAGGAGGATTTCAGGTCACCATTCTGACATCAGATGTAAATGCCAGGAGAATGCCTTATCCAAACACTTATTAGAACACCCCAGACGTTCCGATTTTAAATTTATCATTCTGGACTGTGTGGAGATGGAGGAGCTTGAAGGGGATGTCAGGGGTGTCTTTGGAGAAAAAAGATTATGCTAGCAGTTGAAATTAATGCATTCAGAAAATTATGCTGGCAGTTGAAATTAATGCATTCAGAAAACTAGGACTTAACTACTATTGCTGTAATAACACCGTATTGAATTTACATCAGCTACCACATAATCTGTAAATTTTTTAGGGAATTTTTAAAGAAATATATTTATGTACTAAAGGTACCAAAACATATTAAAAAATAAAAAAATAATGTGTAGTATGTATATGAATGTATATATGTTTAGTTACTTTAACCTTAGTTCTAATTTGATTGGATTTAGTGCACTCTTGCATCACACCAGAGATTTAAACGGTAAATACAAAATACCCATTTTTTCATGCCGCTGTTACCATGAAGTATTACCATGAAATATTGGTATAATTTCCCCATTTAGCATGCAGATGCACACTCATGCACACTCATGTACACACCTGCACACTTTTATACATTACTAGTTAATTTAATCCACTGTTTTCTATGTTTATATATATTTTTGTGTGTTTTTTCTACTGGTTTTCATTGAATATGCATTTTTTGGGGGGCTGTAAGCATGAAAACTGTCATGACAGTTTTTCTGAGCTGTTAATAAAATATTTTTTTTCTGAGCTATAAATAACTTAGTATCTGATGTTAATTTTCATTTTATCCTTGACATATAGGTTCAGTTCCAAGCTTCAGAACTGACTCGGCCGTTACTACAGCTTGCGATAGCCAAAAATTCTCGAGCTTAACCCTTACCCACAGTGCTCTTCTCTTAGTTACCTCAGACCTCATTTGCTGCTCTTTATGACAGACCCATTTGTTATTGCTCTCAAGCTGTTATTCTATAAATATATTTCTCTTTTTTGAAAGAGCTTCTTCTTCTTTATTGCTGAGCTTATTAGACGTTAACCTACCCACTACTTATTAGTCGTAAACCTACCTACTACTTATTAGTCGTTAACCTAACCACTACTTTCAAACCCTTTTGTCCTCTCCTTCATTCTTTTTTCTTCTGTACACCTCAGTGTAGTCTGAACTATATAGTTTCTTTTTCTACCTTCTGTCTTTTCCTTCCAAAAAAAAAAAATCTTTGTTTATTATTATAGTGAGTGTTCCTGTTTGCGAGGCCTTCCTGCATGTGTGTGTGTGTGTGTGTGTGTGTGTGTGTGTGTGTGTGTGTGTGTGTGTGTGTGTGTGTGTGTGTGTGTGTGGCTTCTATAGTTGACCTGTTAATGCCATTATTGGAAAGTTTGAAATCTCTTCCGTATGGCTGATAAACCTAAAGCCCCTAATGGATTCAAAAGATGCCAGAAATGTGGGCACAAAATTCCTATGTCAGACAGTCATTTGCTGTTTGTCTATTGCCTGGGCCCTGTTCACCTTCAAAAAGACTGCTCAGTATGTCATAGTTTCAGTCACAGTTCACTAGTAGGACATCAACATAAACTTATTTTGAAGGGTATGCTTCCATCAGACTTCAGTGAGGCTTTATTTGGTTCTGAGAAAGTCAAGAGCAAGACCGATGTGTCTTCCTCTTCTTCCTCATCTTCTTTTTCCAAAGCTTTGGAGAAACCAAAAAAAGAAAAGCCTATTGGTGCCTTCTACCCTGTCAGAACCGTCCTCAAAAAGGGCTAAGTCTTTGGTAACTTTGGAACCCTTGGAATCGACTGACTCCACTACTAAAACGTTGGTCCCAAAGGGACCTATGGAACCGAGTTTATTGGAACACACAAAGTCTTTAGCACCTAGCACTTTGGTGCAGAAGCATTTGAAATATTCAACAGCAAAATTATCAGAGCAGACATTTCCTACATTGTCAACTACTTCAGCACCAAGTAAGCAATTTGAGGAGTCATCCATTATAAGTCTTCCAAGAACTTCATATTCACCCTCTATGGACATCTTTGTTGGAAGGCTGCCTTTGCCCTTTCTGGAAAGGCCAAAATCACCCTGTATATAAAAAGAACAGAAGCATTCATAGCTGTGTGGGAAAGGAAAAATAAGGAACACCAGGATGACATGAACACTAAAATCTGTGGGCCACCTAACTGCACTTTCTGTGAATACTTGATGGGGTGTGACTCGTTTGAGTGCCCCTGTCTTAAAAAGATGGTGAAATCTTCAGCAGATGATAACTGTAATACTGAAAAAGTTGTGTATAGGGCCATGTGTAATGACTGTCATTTATTTTATGTGGGTAAGACTATGAGTAAACTGAAAAGGAGGATTTCAGGTCGCCATTCTGACATCAGATGTAAATGCCAGGAGAATGCCTTATCCAAACACTTATTAGAACACCCCAGACATTCTGATTTTAAATTTATCATTCTGGACTGTGTGGAGATGGAGGAGCTTGAAGGGGATGTCAGGGGTGTCTTTGGAGAAAAAAGATTATGCTAGCAGTTGAAATTAATGCATTCAGAAAATTATGCTGGCAGTTGAAATTAATGCATTCAGAAAACTAGGACTTAACTACTATTGCTGTAATAACACCGTATTGAATTTACATCAGCTGCCACATAATCTGTAAATTTTATAGGGAATTTTTAAAGAAATATTTTTATGTACTAAAGGTACCAAAACATATTAAAAAATAAAAAATAATGTGTAGTATGTATATGAATGTATATATGTTTAGTTACTTTAACCTCAGTTCTAATTTGATTGGATTTAGTGCACTCTTGCATCAAACCAGAGATTTAAACGGTAAATACAAAATACCCATTTTTTCATGCTGCTGTTACCATGAAGTATTACCATGAAATATTGGTATAATTTCCCCATTTAGCATACAGATGCACACTCATGCACACTCATGTACACACCTGCACACTTTTATACATTACTAGTTAATTTAATCCACTGTTTTATATGTTTATATATATTTTTGTGTGGTTTTTCTACTGGTTTTCATTGAATATGCATTTTTTTGGGGGCTGTAAGCATGAAAACTGTCATGACAGTTTTTCCGAGCTGTTAATAAAATATTTTTTTTCTGAGCTATAAATAACTTAGTATCTGATGTTGTTAATTTTCATTTTATCCTTGACATATAGGTTCAGTTCCAAGCTTCAGAACTGACTCAGCCGTTACTACAGCTTGCGATAGCCAAAAATTCTCGAGCTTAACCCTTACCCACAGTGCTCTTCTCTTAGTTACCTCAGACCTCATTTGCTGCTCTTTATGACAGACCCATTTGTTATTGCTCTCAAGCTGTTATTCTATAAATATATTTCTCTTTTTTGAAAGAGCTTCTTCTTCTTTATTGCTGAGCTTATTAGATGTTAACCTATCCACTACTTATTAGTCGTAAACCTACCCACTACTTATTAGTCGTTAACCTAACCACTACTTTCAAACCCTTTTGTCCTCTCCTTCATTCTTTTTTCTTCTGTACACCTCAGTGTAGTCTGAACTATATAGTTTCTTTTTCTACCTTCTGTCTTTTCCTTCCAAAAAAAAAATCTTTGTTTATTATTATAGTGAGTGTTCCTGTTTGCGAGGCCTTCCTGCATGTGTGTGTGTGTGTGTGTGTGTGTGTGTGTGTGTGTGTGTGTGTGTGTGTGTGTGTGTGTGTATGTGTGTGTGTGTGTGGCTTCTATAGTTGACCTGTTAATGCCATTATTGGAAAGTTTGAAATCTCTTCCGTATGGCTGATAAACCTAAAGCCCTTAATGGATTCAAAAGATGCCAGAAATGTGGGCACAAAATTCCTATGTCAGACAGTCATTTGCTGTTTGTCTATTGCCTGGGCCCTGTTCACCTTCAAAAAGACTGCTCAGTATGTCATAGTTTCAGTCACAGTTCACTAGTAGGACATCAACATAAACTTATTTTGAAGGGTATGCTTCCATCAGACTTCAGTGAGGCTTTATTTGGTTCTGAGAAAGTCAAGAGCAAGACCAATGTGTCTTCCTCTTCTTCCTCTTCTTCCTCATCTTCTTTTTCTAAAGCTTTGGAGAAACCAAAAAAGAAAAGCCTATTGGTGCCTTCTACCCTGTCAGAACCGTCCTCAAAAAGGGCTAAGTCTTTGGTAACTTTGGAACCCTTGGAATCGACTGACTCCACTACTAAAACGTTGGTCCCAAAGGGACCTATGGAACCGAGTTTATTGGAACACACAAAGTCTTTAGCACCTAGCACTTTGGTGCAGAAGCATTTGAAATATTCAACAGCAAAATTATCAGAGCAGACATTTCCTTCATTGCCAACTACTTCAGCACCAAGTAAGCAATTTGAGGAGTCATCCATTATAAGTCTTCCAAGTACTTCATATTCACCCTCTATGGACATCTTTGTAGGAAGGCTGCCTTTGCCCTTTCTGGAAAAGCCAAAATCACCCTCTACCATACCTCTCAACTGCCCAGATTTTCACAGAATGTCCAGATATTTGGCTCATATTTTTGGTCTGTTCCTCATAAAATTTGTATTTTTCTGGTAAATCACTGTAATGATCTGATGTCAGTAAATAATGACATACATTTCAGTTTCAGACCTCATATTCTTCAGAAAAATGTATGCTAAAACAAACACTGTTACTCTAGCAACTTTCTAAGTTTATAAGAGAAATATTTAAAATATAACCCTATGTTTGGCCCATTGTCCCCCCATTTTACAGCCTTTGTCTAGATTTCTTGCACTAAGTGGTTGTGAGGTATGCCTTCCACCCTTTCTATCCATTCCCCCAAGAGCTTAACTGAGGATGATGCGGAGAAGCTGGTGAAAAAGATACCCTGGGTGAGAAGATTGTCAGGTACCACTTTGACTCCAGTCCCGTCAGGTATAGAAGCTGAACCTTCTGTTACCCCTCTGATTTTTCCTCCTCTGACTTCATCTGATGCATTAGAGTCCTCGGCTCTGACCCAAATGGCACCGACTGTATTGGTTTTGGAGATATCCTTGTCTTCAGAACTAGTTCTTAATCATAGGTCTTTGGTCCAGTCAGATTCGGAGACCTCTCAGGGCTGAGTCTGTCCTGTTGGCTCTGGTGGAAGACAGTTGACTCATTTCTTCAGAGCCTTCTCTGTACCTTGGAGCATTGGCATGGATCAGCTCGGCTCTGGCTTCAGTCTTGGAAGTTGTCTCTTCTGAGCAGAGAGTGACCATGGTTCAGAGGCAGTCTTTCTTGGTTCTAGGTTCCCTTTCCTCTCCGATGGGGCCAGCTTTTGAGGCAATGGAGAGAGCCCTGACTGCCTCAGTCGAGCAGTCAGCCCCTTCCACTTCAGAGCAAGTGTTCCTTTCCTCCTCATGACCAGATATTCCACCAGGAGTCCCAGATAACAATTCTCTCCTCTTATGATACCTAATAAGATCACCCCACTGAGGAGGTCCCTAAGAAGATAAAGTGCAAGAGGAAGCTGGGGATTCTGCCCCATATGTCGAGGATAAAATGAAAATTAGCAACATCAGATAAAGATGTTATGTACTCACCGTAATGTTCCATCTGTGTTGTCCATTTTCATTTATCCTTGACTCCCCTCCCTCCTTTCCCCTGCCCTTGAAGTTTTTGGTGGAACAGATAATGGATATATATCACTTATTGTTATTGTTATATGGTTCCAGATGTGGTCGAAGGCTTTTGGGGTTTTTCATTCAGTCTGTTTTACAGCAAACTCGGTCTGAGGTAACTAGGAGAGGAGCATTGTGCGTATGGGTTAAGCCTGAGAGTTTTTGGCTATTGTGAGCGGTAGTAACTGGCAAGTTGGTTCTGAAGCCCAGAACTGAATCCATATGTTGAGGATAAATAAAAATGGACAACACAGATGGAACATAATGGTGTGTACATAACTTCTTTTTTATGCACATTAATACATATTAGATATAAATAGACACATATATATTTATATTTATAGTATTATTTATAGTTAGATAATGTTTATGATTAGATAGTTATGTGTTTTTCTTGTATCAATCTAGTTTACGTATCTACCTATACATATGATTTTAGTTCTTGTCACAGACCTGTTGAAGACAATAGTTAGCCGAAAGCAATGTTAATTAAAAGTCAATCTTTTTATGCGTATGTTATGCTTTTCTTAATACAGTATACCTGATTTGGGAATGTGGGTTGCAAATAGATAGGTAGTGTTTTCCTTAACTAGGATTTAGTTTAACCTAATCAGTAGTAGTGTGTGGGGATTGGCACTTGCAGTTCTAAAATGCACTTTTTACGACCCTGTTTATATTGTTTGCCTTGAATAGGATGGTTTAAAATTAAACAATATGTATTATTTTCCACACTTACTTTTAAGTGTATAAAACCGATGTTTAACTTTGTAAAATATTTCTGATTTTTTTTGTTACTGAGGATCTCTTGTCTGTGATGAATAAAGGCCTGTTCCTTTGGAACACTATCTAGGTTTCATGATTTTTGAGAATTATTGTGACTGAGCTCATCAATGAAGTTTTGAGACCACCAGTTTCTGTGTTTTTTATTATATTTTTCCTTCCTTCCTTCACTTTTCTTCATTCCATACTTCCTTTCTTTGTTTCTCTTCCTTTCTTTCTCACACACAGCGGCAGTCTTTCTTTCTTTCCTACCCTCCTGCTTTACTTCATCCCTCCCATGCAACTATTAAGTTTTCATGTGAAAGGTATTTCCAGTTTACATTTTTCTTTACCACAGCTGAAACTTACCTATGGCAAATTACCAGTCCCTCTCCTGTTACCAAAAGCATACATACACCACAGGCAGAATTAGCTCACAAACCTGTACTTCTAACCATTGATATGATGTTGTCAATTTTCATTTTATCCTCAACTAATGGGCTTGGATTTGATCCATTGGAGCTGACTCAGCCATTGCTAAAGTTTCTGGCAACCAAAACTCTCAAACGTCTCCCTTACCCATAATGCACCAACCCCAAGTACCTCAGATGTTATTTGCCACCATTTATGCGAAGAAGTGTTTGACCTTAGCTCTTGAGCAGATAAGTGTTATTATAATTTTTAAATTTATATAATTTTGTTTCTCTTCAATTTTCTTCCTGCTAATTTTGTAAGTTTTGTCTGTCCCTTACCTTTCTGTACATTTGTACACTTCTAAAATACCATGTTAGTATTTTCCCCCTTTTAAAGCTTCCATATGGTTAGTACCTCTTGAATACTATCAATAGGATTGTTTTCCTCTCTAGAGTTGATGTAGTTCTACTTTTTAATACAATTGTTGGTAGTTTTCCTTTCTTATTTCCTGCTGTTTAAAAAAAAATGCCTAAACCTTTATTGCTTTTAGTTTGGCTGTGATTGTTGTTTATCAGTAATGGCAAAAAAGGGCTATACAGGTTTTAAGAAAAGTGTTACATGTGGGCACAAACTTCCAGCTATGTGTATACTGTTTAGGTCACTTGCATCTTCAGGAAGATTGTTCCATGTGCCATGGATTTAACCCCAGGGCTCATGTTGAAAGGAAAAAGAAATTGATATTAAAAGGCTTGCTTCCTTCAGCTTTTGGAGACATTTTATCTGGAGATCAATCAAAATCTTCTCCTAAGCCTTCTACAGCATCTAGTATTTCAGAACTGTCCAAGAAAAGGACTAAGAATGATCTGACCTCACCATCAGATCCAAAAAAGAAAAAGTTATTGGATCTGACTTCCTCAGATACGATGAAAAAAGCATCAGATCAGATTGCTTTCACCCCTACCAACTCCAATATTTTTTTCCTACCTAGAAATAAATATTCACCTTCTGTAACTCCAGTGTCATCAAGGGTACCTTCACATTTCTTGGAGCAATCCAGGTCACCCTCTATTATCCCCACTCATTCTTCCAGGAGTTTGACTGAGGATGATGTGGAAAGAGTGGTAAAGAAGATTCTCTTGGTGCAGGGTCAGATGGGTGTTTTACCGGCTCCTACCCCTTCTGGTCAGGAGGTCTGTTCTTCTACTACACCCCCACTACAAGTTCCTCCTCTGACTCTTTCAGCTGTCTCAGAGTCCCTGGATCTGAGTAGCCCTGCTCCATCAGGCTCAGATCTGAAGATAGTAGTATCTTCAGATCTGAAGCTTACTCCGTGTGCTCTGGTTCCATAGGATCTGGAGAGCTTTTGGAGCTGAAGCTTCCATGTCAGATCTGAGGTGTTGAAGTTGACTCTGAAGCTCTAGGAGCCATCTCTGCACCTTGGAGCCTCAGCATTGGATAGCTCCACATCTGGCTTCTACCTTGGGGAGATTGTCTTTGGGGCAGGGGAGAAGTGCGGTCCAAAAGCTTGTCTTTTCAGATGCAAGGTCTTCCCTTTCTCTGGAGTGGTCTGCCTTTGAGGATGTAAAGAGGGTCTTCTCTACTTCAGCAGAATGGATGGATCCAACCTCCTCAGATCTTAACTCTTCTACCTTGATGTCTCTTTGTTCAGAGCCTCATCACTGTTTGTCACAGAGACAGCCAGTCCAGTACCCTCAGACATCCCACCAGGGTATCTTGATTTCTTCTGATACCTCCCCAGAGCATCCCACTGAAGAGGTTCCTTGGAAGAAGACATATAAGAGGAAGCACTTGGATTCCCTAGAGGAGTTGGTCACCAAAGATACAGACTTTTGTGAATTTGAAGGGTCCCCACGGTTACCTCCTGAAGATATCTCATTTGGAGACATCCTCAAGGTCCTAAAGCAAAGAGTTGGCTGAACTGTCAGCTACCCTTCATCTGAGGAGTCTGTATTCCTGGAGGCATTTGGTCCTGGCCCATCTACCTCCTGGGTTACTCTACCCATCAATGAGCTTATTGAGTTAATCTCTAGGCGGAGGTGGAAAGAACCCAACGGAGTTGAACTAATACCTAGGAGACCAGACAAGATTATGGCACTACCTTTCGACAAGCAGTTCTTGGGTAAAGGCATGCCTGTTGATACCATGGTCATGGCAGTGACCACCAAAAAGGAACTTGCTGAGGAGACTTCCACTGTTCATCCCCCTAACAGGGAGTCAAGGGCAGTGGACAGTTTTTAGAAAGTGTGTCTATGCTTCAATTACCTTTGCCTTATGGTCACTGAATTATTTGGCACATTTTACAAGATTTCAGAAGGATTTGATTAAGTAACTATCAAATTCCCTGTCAGGATCCATTTCTGCAAAGGTTCCATTCATCTGTGACTTCTCATTTGGCTATCCTACAATCTATTTCCAATTCCTCCATGAGGCTCTTTTTGCATGTAGCTGAAGGAACCTCAAGGGCAGCAGGTTCAGGCATTGTCATCAGGAGACGTGCCTGGAAGCACTTGTGTGATTTTGCAGAGTCCTTCAAGTCATTCATCAATGCTCCTTTTGACAGC
Organism: Protopterus annectens; assembly: GCF_019279795.1. Classification (NCBI taxonomy): domain Eukaryota; kingdom Metazoa; phylum Chordata; order Ceratodontiformes; family Protopteridae; genus Protopterus; species Protopterus annectens. The sequence continues at coordinate 27,413,681 of NC_056726.1, forward strand.
ACTTCTTTGTTTGGCCCTGAAGTGAAGGACACATAATCTAGGTGTGAGAAAAATGTAAAGACCCCATCTACCATGGACTTATGTTTTTTAACCCCTCAAAGATCCTTTTCTAGGAATGAATGATGTGATCAAAAGATGTAGTTCAAAAACTTCCAGGGTCCTTTCCAGGACACGTGGATAAAAATTCCCCCAGGGGCAGAGGAGGGAACTCCAATGGTCATAGATGCCCCTGTAGCATAGGTGACCCACAAAACTAGGGGTCCAGAGATTCTTTCTTGACAGACTTTACCAGCACTTCTGAAAGGAGGCCCAATTGTCCACCTCTGGAGGCAATTGAGGGTTGATTATTTCTGCACCAGAGAGCCTGGCTAGACATAACAAAAGAAATTTTGTTAAGAAACAAAAGAAAAGAAAGAAATTTCCAGAGGCTATATAATACCCTTTTCTCTTCCACCCAGGGGTACCCGCAGGCAGGTGCAAGGGGTGCACTTTCACCCTTTAGAACCAGCTGACTGGGAGATTCATTTTTTTTAATGAAAAACATTTTTTTAAGCGTAATGAAAAAGAAGTAGCAATGAGCAACGGAAGGAAACAGGCATTACGCAAGTCCAAGGTCCACACTCCACAAAATATAAACTGCAGTCACCAACGGTAAAAACCAGTAGAAATCACTACAAAGGCACCAAACAGAAGGCAGTAATAAAAATGGCAAAAGTCCTTTATTGTAGGTCAGTCTGGGGCTGATTTCTCCCTCTCTCCCCAGATCCCCAATAAAACACCCCACTGGCACAGCTATAGGGTTGCAATCTCAGCTGAATAGCCAAACCAAGATCTCCAGTACCCTTTTTCTGCTGTTGGGTTTCTGTCAGGTTCTCTTGGGCCAAGCCCATGAGTTCCCTGAGCCTTGCCCTGAGGCTTAGGACATTTGCCACAACAGAACCCTTGTGGGATTCACACTCACCCTCCCACTCATCACAAATCAAATCTATAGGTCCACTCACCCAATGGCCATACAGCAATTCAAAGGGTGAAAAACCTGTGGATTCCTGGGAGCCTCTCTGTAAGCAAACAACAGATGGGGCAAATATTTGTCCCACTCCCTCTTAACTCATTCCCTCCAGTAGAGCTCTTTTGAGTGTGTACCTTTAACTCCTAGTGGGCGTGGCTTCAGCATTTAAAAAATGAAGTTATCACCATACATTTTTAACAAATACCCATTGACAGAGGTCATATATCAATACAATTGTGTTTGCTCTCATGTATGCTTCAAGATAACATTTTCTGATACCTTGTATGTAACATGGTTTTGGAATTATTAATGCAAATATCAACAGGCAATATTTGATGCCTAGAGGAGCAGTAGGGTGTAACTGTAGAAATGCCTGGAGACGTCACTCGGCTGTAATGAGTTGGTCTGCAAATGCCCGTAGCATGGACTTGAGTGTAGAGTTTAACCTCTCAACAAGACCATTAGTCTAGGGATGGTAGGGGGTCATATTTAGGTGCTTCACCCCACAGTGCTTCCACAGACAAGCCAGTAGGTCTGACGTGAAATTGACATCTCTGTCAGTCAGTATTTGTTTTGGGAAACCTAGCCTGCTGAAAATCTGTAACAAAGCATTTGCCACCTTTTCTGCCTCAGTAGAGGACAGAGACACTGTCTCAGTGTATCTGGTAGCATAATCTACTACCACTGGGATATACTTTTGCCCTGTGAAATTCGGGGTACTCAGAGGCCCCACAATATCCATATCTACATTCTGAAATGACTCCTCAACCACAGGCAAAAGTATCAATGGAGCTTTCACCTTGTCTTCTGCCTTGCCTACCTTTTGGCACTGCTCACAGGTCCTGCAGTACCCTGTTACATCTCTAGAAATCACAGGCCAATAAAAGTTCTGCATAATACATCTCTATGTACACTTTATGCCCATATGACCTGCAAAGGGAATATCTTGGGCTATGGCTAGAAGTGCCAGATGGTAGGCTCTGGGCACTACCAACTGCTGTATTCTCTCACCCTCTAGCCCTGCCTCAGGGGTCCACTCTCTATACAGTAACCCTTTGTCCCAGTATACAGATTTCCCCTTCCCTTGAAAATCAGGTGCCTCACTAGTTATGTCCATCAGGCCTCTCTCTCTTTGTAACCCTTCACAGCTCCCCTTCCACAGGAAGTCTGGTATCCTCTGACAGCAGTGCCTCACTGTCAGCCAGGGTACTACTATTCACCTCTGCCCTTGCAGTCACTCTGTCCAAGGGAACATCAGTACCCACAAGCCGCTGTGGCTCACCTTCAGTCTCACTGCTAAAAGGCTAGCTCCCTCCTTGAAGTAACCACCTCACCAGTCCTGGCTGCAAGTGTGCAATCTGTCTGGGTCTCCCCCAGGCTACCAGACCCCATGACCCACATGCTTGTCTCAAAGCCTGACTACATGTAACTGCATGCACACATGGTACTGCATTATCAAAATAATTCCCTATCAGGACATCTACAGGGATATCCTCAAACACACCTACTTGCTGGCTTCTTTTTCCACCTTCCCAGTCAAGGTGAACCCTAGCCAAAGGTATTTGGAATGGGGTCCATCCTAAAGCTCTGATTGGAGTAGACTGCCCAATCAAGCAGTGCTCCTCTTTAACCACTGCAGGCTTCACAATGGTTAGGTCAGAAGCTGTGTCACTCTTAGCAATGGCCTCTTTCCCATTAACTAAGACAGGATATAACCTCCTATGGTAGTTTGGTACCCTTGTTGCCACGAGCCAACTAACTGCTGGCATTTTGTCATTCCTACATACTGTCTCTCCCACCTTTTGTTCCCCACCTTGCCTCCATGGACATCTATATGCTACATGGCCCCACTGGTTGCATTTAAAGCACTTAACCCTTGGTCTTGGAAATGTACCTGGACTAGTGGCTTCCCCTGCTACTGGTGGACTCTGTTGTGGTGGTCTAGGCTGCCCACCATGGCTTCCCTTAGACCCAATCACAGCACTGGGTTTCCCTTTCCTGTGCAGTGATGCCCTCCTTAATAAGTATAGGTCTCCCTTCTTCCCCAACTCATCTGCAGTATTACATTGCCTATCAGCTAACCAGATTCTCATGTCCTTAGGCAAACTGCTAAGAGCTTGTTCCCTCACCAAAAGGTCTGCCAGCCCATCAAAAGTGATGACCTGACATCCACTCACTCACCTATGAAAATAAGTGCTTAGTTCAGCTATATATTCACACACACTTTCATCTACCTTGCGTCTCTGCTCACAAAACTTTTTTCTATAAGCTTCAGGTGTTAATGTTAAGCATTCTAAAAGACAGTGTTTTACAGTATAATAATTTAAGCAATCAGTATCAGACAATTTAGAAATAGCAATTACAGCTTTACCATGGAGTAATGGGGTCAGGAACCATACCCAGAGCCTTTGGTCAACATTATACTGTTTACATACCCTTTCAAACATATGAATGAAACTATCAAAATTATCCCCCTCTGTAAATTATGAAAGAAATTTACTGACATTTGTTGCTTCTGGGGTTTGGTTACTCCCTTCCCCATTACCTCCATGACTCTGGCAACGAGTCAGCATCTCCTTCTCACGTTGCCTCTGCATCTCATTCTCCTTAGCTTCCAGATGTCTCAGTCTCTCTGCTGTTTCTATTTCCATTTGTTTCTCCTTCCGCAGTCTCTCTGCTGATTCTGTTTCCACCCATTTGGCCTCCAGTTCAAGTCTCTTTAACTCCAGACAGATTTTTAAGTCCTCTGTGCAAAGGTTGAACTGTCCATTTTCTGAGAGTTGTACATTCCCAAGGCCAGTCTGATTGTCCTCCTGGTTGCTGGTGTGTGATGCAGCTGTGCCCAAGGCTGCAACCATTTCTGCTTTAGTCAGGTTACCATGCACCAGTCCTTTAGTCTGGCACATCTCAGCCAACTGGCTCCTTGTCAGCATACTATACTCCTCTGCTGACATGCTTGTCTGCTCTCCCAGACTAATTAAGCTAACAAAAAAAAAAATAATAAAACAAGTTTGATCTGAAACTCTGAATATTCACTGTGTGGCTGATTGAGAGTACAAACGCTTTCAGTGACCACAGTTTACAGACTACAGGAATTCAATATCCACACCACCACAAGCCAATTAATATGTGATGTGGCTATCCCACCACTGCCTACCAATTAATATGTGACACTCCTGCACCGACCCAGTAATAAAGGCGCATCAATCCTCACCACTGGCAACAGTGGGAGACGTACAAACTGGGAGGATGACAAGTACACACACAGTAAAGTGCAATTTCTCCTAAGAGCACACAGAGATCACAGTCAGTCTGGGGCTGGTTTCTCCGTCTTTCCCCAGATCCCCAGTAAGACTCCTCACTGGCACAGCTATAGGGCTGAGATATCAGCTTAGTGGCCAAACCATAATCTCCAGTACCTCTCTGTCCAACCAGTGGTTCATGTCCCTGCCCAAGTAGCTGACACACACGCTCTTTGAGATTTGATTTATATACAAACACACACACACACACACACACACACACACACACACACACACACACACACACACACACACTCACACTCCTGGGAAATGCTGGTGCAGGTTTACTAGCTATGCTCGCTTCTGCCCAGACTATAAGGGAGTTCCAACTGCTATCAGCCACTCTTATCAGCTACCATAAGGCAAAGGGTGCCCATTACTACTCTGTAATGTTACTATTAATCCAAATGGTAGTCTGACCGAAAGCAAACCTATTTAGGAGTGGCCTGTACAGTGTCACCAAATAGATATGGAAATAGTCTAAGAGCTTAAATGTCTCTACACAGACCAGCCACAATGAAAAGAGTGAAATATATTTAATAATAAATAATAAAAGAACAATACAATACTCAGTAAGTAATCAGTTGCATCAGAGTTCAAAATCACAGAAAATATTTAAAACAACATTGCAAGACAGTCTCAAATAAATAAAGAAAACATCTAAGCTAAAGTTTACTATATTCCTATATGAATCTAAAAGAGTTACTATGCCCTAGAAACTTACTTACAGCAAGGCACATGCAGAAGGCGGTAATGAGTGGATGTTGTCAGGTCTAAGACAAATACAAAATGTGCTGTTTCTCTATCTCAGAGAGTTCTTAAATTAATATCAACTATTACTGCTGGGTTAGCTTGAATGACATCACTTTTTATCACCTGACTTTAGTTCCCAAGCTAAATCCCCAGTGTCAGAAACTACCCACATTTAACATCTCTTTGTGAAAATACATAGCCTTCAGATGTTTGTAACTGCTAGAGAACATAAAACAATAAAACACTTACAAAACAAGAATCCCCTAGTGTAGACATCATGTCTCCTGTTGACTGAAACTGAAAGATAACTTTCATAGCACAATTATAAAACAATTTAATTTCAACTATTTTCTTGAAGTTTTGCAAGATAACTCTGTATGTTTTAGTTTCTACTGTACTGTTAAAACATATACATTTGCACAGGTATATAGCTTATATATATTTCTGTTCTTTTCCAGTAGGATACACTGTGGACACATCCTTGAAGCTCAGTACTGTACAAATCCTGTTCAACACACACTTCTGCACCTGTAGTATAATATACACATAACCTATAGTTCTAATACATTTGTAAGACAAGCATACGAATCATGTTGATATTCACAAATGACGTATGATTATTTACAAAATTCCAGAGAGCTGTACTGGCAGTATCTCCTTCTGTCACACTTCTTTATAAATCATATTAATATTCACAGATGACACAGACTTATTTACAAAATTCCAGATAGCTGGGCTGGCAGTATTTCCTTTGTCACAGTCATATCCTTTAGGAAAATGCATACTAACACAAATCTTGTTCTTCTAGCAATTTTCTAAATTCGTAAGAGCAAGATTTATAATCTGTCCCTATTTATTTTAGGCTTTGTCCAGATTTCTTGCACTAAAATGTAGAAGTGTGCATGTGTGTGACAGAGAGTGAAATGCCCTTGTTACAGTTAGCAGGTAGAATTTATTTTCAAGTGCATTTTCAAGGAATTGTGAGCTTCAAAGGAAGAGAGGTTTACTGCTGCTCATGTCAAGCCTGCTTAAAATGTGCAACTGGTATAGAATTTTAAAGCAGTATTAGTAGCACAGCAGGTACCATAATTGCATCTTGATGCAGAGGACTGTAGGCTCTACTCCCACAACATGTAGATTTGTATTTTAAGGTGGTGGGGTGGTGCAGTCCTGAGCATGTCCTGCTTTGTGTGAGATGCCTGGTAACTATGAACCTGTTTTCAGTTTGCCACCCATTCCCTATTGCAACATACTAGCTTACCATTTTTTTACATAACATAGGAAATTTATTCTTCAAGGGCAGCAGGCACTGGATTTGTAGATGAAACACTGAAATATAAAGTTGATTTCTAGCAACAACCTCTTCTTTACTTTCAGATCTCTTTAATGTGGAATTATTCAGATGACTTTTACTTCTGCAGAGATTATGCATATTGACTGATATTGGTGGATTGTAATGACAGAAGTTTGAGTGGCCTTTTATGGTTGAAATCTCCTGACTTGGGTGGTTTGTCATTATTGTTTCATATGTTTTGTTTCATTGCTTACTGGAAAAATGTTCAAAACTATAAATTTAAAACACACTCTAACAAGTGGTACTGTATTATATAAGGCATATAATTCAATTATTATACATTATAATTAATACAATCAGGAAGATGAATCAAAGAACGTTTGCATGGTCCTAAAAATGTGTGCAAGGGGCCTATGATTTGAAAGCAGTTGAAAGGTAAACTTAACCCACCACTGGCCAGATGCATTTTCTTTGAATGTTGGCTTCAGTGTTTCAGTGAATGTGAGTTTCAAAGGTAGAGGAGCTTTAATGCTAAGTCTGTTTTCATTGTAAGAATATTGCTTTGTTTAGCAAATGTTTATCAGTGTTTGTGCTATAAAATTTTAAATAAAAGTTATGAATTAAATCCAAAAATCTGTAATCATTGTAGAAGTAAAGCATATAACAGTATGCACAGTGAGAGTTCTGAACAGTGTCTATGGCAACTGGGGAGAAATAGCCAAGTAATGGGACACTGGAATGGCTGCATGAGGGGCTGAGTGGGGGGCTCTGGGTTTGCATCTGCTGCAATAAATCCTGCTGGCTCCCCTGCTTCCACCTCCAATCTCAGGAAAAATCCCCAATGTTCCACTCAGTCAGAGGGAACAAGCAGCAATTCGAATACAAAAGCTGCTAGAAAAAAGAGTCATCCAAGAAGTCCCGGCAGACCAGATAGAGTCTGGAACTTACTCAATGTTCTTTTTAGTGCCAAAGAAAACAGGGGACTGGAGACCAGCTTTGGATCTCAGCAACTTAAACAAGTCAGCTTGATTCACCGTGTTTTGAATGGTCATGGTTCAGTCAATTCTCCCTTTTTTGGGCAAGGATGGCTGGATGTGCTCAACAGACCTTCATGATGCATACTATCACATAAGATAAACAGACAATACAGAAGGCACTTAAACTTCTGGCTGGGTGTCAGACATTACTAGTTCAGAGTTCTGCTCTTTGGCCTCACCACAGTCCCTAGAGTATTCAACAAATGTATGGCAGTAGTAGCAGTTCACTTAAGACTGCAAGCTTTCCAGGTGTTTCCATATCTGGATGACTGGCTCATTACTACCTCGACCAGGCATCATAGGTTCATAGGTTCATAGGTTGATACTAGGCTATCTGCCCTATGGCATTTATAAGCGTAGCCAGAGTGTGTTTGGCTTTCGACACCCTTTTAGATTAGTTGACTGTGCCTCTGTATAGTAGGTCACAGAAGGTAGCCCTTTTAAGGTTAGTTTACTGTACCTCTGTCAAGCAGGGACACAGAAGAGATCCCAGGGGTAAACTTACGATCTCCCATCCATTCGTCAAGATTTCTCTTGAAGAGGGTCAGTGAGGGGCTCTGCCTAACATGGATTGGGATTTTGTTCCAGAGTGAGGGGAGCCTCTGGGATATGAATCTGTCCCTCCAGCATGTCCTATTTATTTCTGTGCTGAGGTTCAAGTCCCTGGAGTGTGCAGCTCTAAGGGATTTGGATTTCCTGAGGTGAAGCATGTCCATTAATTCTGGGTTGGACATGGTCTTATACGTCAGACACAGATCGCCTCTGAGTAGGCGGTATGCAACTCAGTAGAGCTGGAGTTTCTTTAGCTGAACTGCATAGGGCATCTGTTTGAGCCCCTTGATCCTCTTGGTGAGATACTTTTGGGGTCTTTCCAGTTGCTGCAGGTGTCGGGTAAGGTACATCCCAAATGGGGCACTGTATTCAATTATGGGCCTGATAAGTGATGACTAGAGGGGCACAATGACCTCTCTTGATCTAGATGTGAACCCTTTCATTATAAGGTGGGCTATATAGAAGGTCTTTCTAACCACTTTAGCAACATGATTGTCAAAGGAGAGATTGCTATCTACTTGGGTCCCCAAGTCCCTAATTACTTCTTTCATACTTAATGGATTACCACCTATGTGGTAATTTGTGGGCACTTTGTTTTTCCCAAAGGGGATGACTATGCACTTTTTGGCATTTAGCTTTAGGCCATGGCTCTGGCACCAGTTATCCATTTCTGTGAGACCCTTTTGGAGGATGCTTGTGTCAGCTGGAGAGTCAATTACGGCACCCAGTTTGCAGTCATCTGCAAACTTGGTCAGCCATAGTCCACCCGTGTTAGCCTGTACCTCAGAGAAATATATACCAAACAAGAGAGGTCCCAGGACTGAGCCTTGTGGGACGCCACTTGTAACTGGTTTAGAGTCTGACATGGCACCTGCTATTCTGACCATGTGGGTTCTATCCCTGAGCCAGTTTGCAACCCATCTTGTGACATAGGGTTGATATTTAAGCTGGTGAGCTTATTTATGATGCCTGAGTGGGGTATTGTGTCAAAGGCTTTTGCGAGGTCCAGGTAGGCTGTGTGGACTACCTTAACTTCATCTATGGCTTTGGTAACTGTTTCAAAGAAGTCAACCAGGTTCAAGAGGCAAGATCTGCCCCTAACAAAGCCGAATTGGGTAGGATCCAGTCTCTGGAGGTTCCCAATGTCTTCGTTTATGATTTCCATGATGATACTCTCCATAGCTTTGCAGACCATGCTAGTCAGGCTTATAGGGTGATAGTTTCCGGGGTCTGTTGTGGCACCACCTTTCTGGAGTGGGACCACTGTTGCTGTACTCCATTCCTTGAGTACATATCCTGTAGTAAGGATGAGCTTGAACAGTGACTTTATATGAGGGTTTAGTTCTTCTTGGAGCTCGTGTAAGACGCAGCCCGGGACACAGTCTGGTCCCATTGATGCTGTGTTTTTTGCTTTGGAAAGGGCAGCTCTCACCTGTGCATCTGTGATTTCAAGAAGGCTACACTCTGTTGGGATAGACATTTGCTCTTTTGGGGGGGAAGGGGGGGAGAAGTTTGCACTGAACCTTTTTGCCAGGATGTTGGCAATGTTTGTGGGTTCAGTGTATCTTTTGTCATTTTGCACTAACTCCGAGCATATCTGGGAGTTGCCTCCCAGGTTTCTGACATAACTAAAGAAGGCCTTGTGATTATCTTTAGTGTCTTGTGCAATTATTCTTTCGAAGCTGGCCTTAGATGATTTTATGAGGGATTGTAGTTTCTTGCTAGTACTGATCAGAGACGCCTTCCCTTTATGGGATTTTGCTCTATCATGTAGTAGCTTTCTCCTTCTGTTGTATAGCTTGTTTATGGCCAGGGTCCACCAGACAGGTCTCCTGCCTTTGGAGGAGCGAGTCTTGGTTTTATTTGGGATAGCATGCTCCATGCATTCCTGTAGGTGTCCATAGAATGCTTTTGTAAAGGATTCTGCATTTTGGGCCGTATTTTCCATTGGCCCGGTGGCTTTGAAGGATTCCACCTCGGTTTTGAGAAGTGTGAAGTTTGCTTTTGAAAAGTTCTTCACTGTGGTTTCCTTGGCTAGGGGTGGGGACGGAATATGGATGTCCAATGAGATTTGTTTATGGTCTGATCTTACCAATGAGGGGTATACCTCTGGTGTGGAACATAGAGGCCCCATGTTGGTGATGACCAGATCCAATATGTTTTCCCCTCTTGTGGGAGTGGTGACCAGTTGTTCCATAGCATTTGAGTTTTTAAATTCTAGGAACCATTGGGCGAGGGTGTTTGGGCTTGAGTAGTTTTCCCAATCAATGTTTGGGTAGTTGAAGTCACCCAATATAATGGTGTTTGGAGAGACCTTCATATTCTCCAGTGTTCTCAGGAAAGCCGAGTGAGGTTCCTGTGTTTGGGAGGGTGGTCTGTAGCAGGCTACAAACTGAAAGGCAGTTTTGCCCACTGTCAGTTGCACATGGATGGTCTTCAACGCTTCGTGCAGTGCCACTAACCTGGAGGTGTGCGTATCTTTGATAAATATGGATACTCCCCCTCCTTTTGTGGTTTGGTCTGAGTTTTGGGGCCGGAACACGTGGTATGAAGTATAACCTGTCAGTGCTGGGGTGCTCTAGGGAGCCTTGAACCAGGTTTCTGTTACTGCACAGATATCGATATTCTCCATACTGAGGAGAGTCTCGGGTGCATGCATCTTGAAGTTTAGACTTCTGGCGTTGAGCAGCATTACCCTTAGTTTTTTTTTTCTTTGTGTTGTCTATGGAGGTGGGTTTGTCTTTTGAGCCTTGCCTAAAAAAGGCACTATGGGGGAGGCAAGAGCCTTTGCCAGTATTTGAAAAACCAGGGGTGACAGGTGCAAGCCGTCACTAGCGAAGCAACGTGACTTGTCGAGCATGTCATCCCCGGCTGACAGACACTGGATCCCCTTTGAATGACACCAATACTTTAGCCAATTGTTAAAATCAATTAATAAGGGCAAGATATCAAGTTCCCCAGATGTGTTCTCATCTGGAGATAACCATAAATTACAACAAGTCTCAAATGGGACAAACTCAAGATTTGGAATTCATGGGAGCACTGTTCAATACAGTCACTAATAGCTTCACTGCTTTCCTCAAGAGTTCAATCTATAAGATCACAAAACCAAACAATATTGTAGACCATGACTAAACCACAATTGCAAGCATGGTGAATTCCTTCAAGAACAAGGTAGAAATATGCCAAAAGCAAGCTGAAAGTAGTGAAATTGCAAACCACTGGTAGAGCAAAAAATATCCTTTTATTCACACATATAGAATTTCGTCCCGTAACCAATGGAACTTCATCAGATAAAACATTTTCAAAAAAAACATTCCTTTTAGAAAAACATTAACCAATAAAAATACCTCAGATAGTACACAACTTCATAAAATGGCCAATAAAAACACTGATTTAATCATATAGCATAAGCTATATGCATCCATCCCTCATCCAATCAACATCATCATCAAATCAAAATACAGATCGTCATACAGCTAAATAAATTCATCCAATAATTTCCTTGAACATATCATCTATTTAAAAATAATAGATGCAAATTATACATTAGATGAACCCTGCAAATCCATTCAACTAAATATCATCCTCAATTCCAAATTTAATTAAATTTACATAAAAAAAAAAAAATATATATATATATATATATATATATATATATATATATATTCACTTGAAATTAAAAAGTAACTCTGTTAGTATGATCAAATTACTGACATTTCTTAATCAGAGATCATTGCTATTGCACAAATAGTGGCACTACAAATTAACCTTCTATGTGCCAACTTATTAGACTGTCTCAGCATCGAGATAACTTTTGCTGTTCTTCAAATAAAAAACTGACCTGCCTATATGTCTATACATCAGAACGCAACAAACAATCAATCTTTAATTTCATATAGAACATCTCAAGAACTATAAAGAACTATAATGCCTTAACAACCATATATGTAAAAGGATATATATAAATAATAAAAAAAATATATATATATATATATATATATATATATATATATATATATATATATATATATATATATATATATATATATATATATATATATATATATATATATATATATATATATATATATATATATATATATATATATATATATATATATATATATATATATATATACACACGCCATTAAGATAAAAATCATAATTCTCCATTAACTAAAAAACTAAATGGTACAAACAGATTAATTTTCTAAATCCCTTTGAAAATGAATTAGTAATTGGCCAATCAGATCATTTAGTGACCTGCAGCATACAATAACTATAAAGAAACAAAGGTAACTCAGAAACCTTGACCTAAAATTGGATGTTCTCATTTAACCAATCACATCTCATACAAACATAGTATACCCAATCACAATAACTTCAAAACAATGCTATTATTGTGGAATGCACAAAACTCAAACGTAAGCGTTTCCACAAAGCTTCAATTCTAACTGGTTCATATTTGACCAGTTAACTAGCATATTTAGTCTAAACAGCCAATACTTAATAAAATATATACCAAAATCTAGGTATATGTGCCTCCTTAAAACTCCGTTGTCAGCAAGTTATTAATTGGCTAACCACATAACAAATTGAGACTTAACCACCAATGGTCTATAATTTACGTGGCCCTAGAACCAATGACTAAAAAAAGATGAATATAACTTACATAGCTTAACCATCCACATAGTATTTACATTTATTTAATGGGATATCATGCAAGCATTCAATACCCAAACATATTAACCGCAACTAAAAACTATGGACACAAAATGCACAATATTTACATTTGGCCAATAGAATCTCGTATAAGCGCTTAATGCTCAATCACATTAACTTTGACCAAAGGCTATGAATAAATAATGCACCATACCGGAACATCTACGCCTCCACGGGGCTTCAATTCTAACTGGTCACATTTGACCAATTATCTTGTATATTTGATCTAAACAGCCAATAGCTTACAAGATATGTACCAAAATTAAGGTGAACATGCCTCCTCAAAGCTCTGCTTTCAACAGGTTAAGATTTAGCAAATCCCATCACAAAGATAGACCAAGCAACCAATAGTTTGCAGTTTACATACCCCAAAACATAATACAATACTTGGGCATTATTCTTCCTATGTATTCAGTAAAGACCCTAAAATCAGAATGTTCTTTCTTATAACATTCAAAAAATTCATAATCAAGCCCAGTAAATTTACTAAAACCTCCAAACTACAGAAGACAATCACCGCAACAGGGGCATATATGCCTCCTTGAAACTGCACATTTCATTGGTTCCTGTTTAGCCAATAATGAACTGAATTTAAGTTAAACAACCAATAATTACCAAGTAACATGGCCCAGCACAATACATAGAATGAACTAGACATTGCCCACCAGATCACAAAAAAGCCAATCGTGGATATCTTTATTATTTCATTCAATTAATAATGAATTAAAATGAACTATAAAGGTATATGAAACTTATTGCTGGAACTATTCAATTATTCATACATAGTTCTAAGACACTTAGTATTTTGCCAGTGTTCCCACAAATTTAAGTCTATTATTAATAACACGAGTGTGTGTGTAACATACTTGCCAATCTAAAAGGGACCTAATCTACCTAAATGATCGCACTTACATTACAAATACAAATAAAAGTTAATGCTGCCCAACAACAATCAGTAAAAACCAATTATAGAGTGGTAACCATGCCCTCAAGTATGCAATTATGCCGAATATAATAATAATAATAATAATAATACTAATAATAAACCACTTGTTGCAATATCTGTCTCCCATTCATTGTAAATGTACATATAGCATCGTATGTTGCAACTACCTAACCAATGGCACCTCAGAAATGTAATAACCAAAAATATCACCTATCTAAGCTTTAATATAGCAAGGGTTCAAGGGTTCAAACTATAAGATCACAGGTCGGAAAAATAATCTGCAGTACCAAGACTTCAGCCCACTTGATCCTTCAAGCTCTAGGATCAATGTCAGTGGCAATAACACTAGTCCCTTTAGCTAGATTTTAAATGAGGATTCAACAGTGGTTGCTAGCAGACAATGGTCAATACTTTACCAACCCATGTAAAATGCTGTATTCTTTTACTGTCTCCAAGCTTTGGAATAATCTCCCTCCTTCAGTAAGAACTATCAGTAGCTACACTGCTTTTAAAAAATCCCTTAAACATCACCTCTCATCACATTGGATATGCACCTGCACCCCTAATTACAACCCCATTACCTGTCCCCCTCCCTAAATCCTACTCATCCTGTCTTTACCCCTAGGCTTTCTTCCCTTCTCTCTATCACATCAACTCTTCCTGCTGACACTTAGCCAGTGTCATGCCTACTCTAAGCCTTCTGCCTCCTTCTTTTTCCCATTAATACAATCTCCTCTCTCAGCTAACAATCTTATCTATCATCTAAATCTTCTATTGCTATACTTCTACCATAATTTTAACAATTCTTTACTGATATTACCAAAGTTATATAATGTTATTACCATATTATTGTATGTAGTTCTTACCATATTATTGGATGCTGTTATTTATTTATGTAATGTACTGCCTCTACCTGATATATTCTGTATTATATGTTCATTTTTATGTACTTGTGGAGCTTTTCTCCTCGAGCCTCCACTGAAAATGGGCTCATTTCTGCCCCAGTGGACTTTCCCGGTAAACAAATGCAATAAATAAATAAATAAATATTCTTGACAATAATGAAAAAAATATCCCAAAAACAACGAAAGTCAAGGTATGGTCAAAATTTTAATAAAAAACAGCAAAAATTCTCACAGTGGCACACATCAAATAAGCACTCTAGCGCCTCAGCTTCCACTGTCATCCCTGGTAAAGCATGAACTTTGTTTCATTAATTGGAGCAGTTGCTCAATAAAAAAATCTTTAAACCATTATAACAGACTTAGTCTCCAGAGGTATCTGGACCTTGACATAGCACTGAGGAGGTTACGGGCAATGAAACTTCTTTCTCTGCCTTTTGATTTGTCAAATAATGATGAGGAGAAAGCTTTCGGGCAGAGATGGGAGAAAGCTGCTCACTGCTCTTCACTTGAGTGGGTCAGAATACTAGTTGAACGTAATGAGGTAAAGCTTTTTGCTTTGAGAAAGGACATTAATGCTGTGTTTCACAATATTTTGCTAGCTCTAGAAAAAAAGTGTTCTGAAATGTGCTTGAGTGACATTCAAGAGAAACTTTGTGTTTTTGAAAAGAAAATATGTGAACAAAAATTAAATATAATAAAAAGAGACCTCAGGGACTATGACAATGGTACGGGCTTTTTTAGGCCGACGAATCAACGTCGGAGGTCACGTGTACATTTTCAAAACCAGGAAGGAGGGAGAAAGCAAGAGAAGAAGCTTCTTTCAGTGATACGAGCCGTTATCAGAGTGATTTAAAAGATGAACAGGCATTTCCTGCTTTACCCGAGCCCAATGACACTCAATACATGCAAATTTTCGCCAGAGAGGTGGACAAGAATGGGATCAACACAAAGGAGGTAAATGCCATGGACAATGGAAAAATAACAAAAGAACTAAATGGCATTGATTTATTGTATAACACTGCTAATGTCATTTTGAATTTAACTGGTGATGTGCTGAATGATAGTTTAAATACAGCATTGCAATGTGGCCTTAAATTTATTCCTACAGTGTTGCCAAGAAGACATTATTTTAAAACTGAGATTTTGAAACTAATTAGGAAAATGCATTTGTGGTACTATTTTCATGTGTATAATGTAGATAGATCTAGGAATTGGATAGAAAATGTACATGATGTGACTAATTATAGTACAGATGAAGATGTTTTTATTAATGGGATGTCTGAAGATTCTTTTGACTCGTGTAATAGTGATGTTAATGCTTATTGCCCTATAGATACAACAGATTTGAAAGTATCGAGTAAATTTATGCCACCATTTATACATGAAGGCATAAAAAAGTTTCACTCAATAATTGATTTTGAAGCTGAAATGTTATTTAAAAATTTAGATAGAAAGCAAGTTGATTATAACCTAACAAAAATGAATGGTTAGCATTGAAAGAATTCTCACATCAGAATAAACTTGTGATAAAACCTTCAGATAAAGGTAATAAAATAGTGGTGATGCACCATTCTCAGTATAGTAAGATGTGTTATGAGTTGTTACAGGATGAGCAAGTATATAAAATTGTGACCAACACCAAGATAGAAAAAGCCAAAATACAATATATGAGTCTGATTAATAAGGGGCTTAGATTAGGATACTGGACTGAATATGATGTTGAGAAAAAATTGTCTAATGTTGAAACAGAAATGGCATATTTTTACTGTTTGCCCAAAGTACACAAAAGTTTGATGAATCCACAAGAAAGGCCAATTGTGTCTGCTAGAAAATATTTCTTACACAATTTGGGACTGGTGTTGCATAAATGTTTGTTAAAAGAAGTTATTCAGCTTCCATCTTACATAAAAGATTCATTTGATTTCTTGGAAAACATTAAAGGGGTGAGGTAGAAGCAAGAGATGCACTGGGTAACAGTTGATGTGAAACGTTTATACACTAATATAAAGCATATTTATGGGATGGAAGCTCTCAGTATCGACTTAGGTGATAGTCCATTAGCACATTATATCATGGATTTAATAAAATTTAGTTTAGAGAATAACTTTTTCTGCTTCGAAGATAAATTGAACCATCAGATAAAAGGTATGGTGATGGGTTCCTCATTCGTACCTATGTATGCAAATTTATTTATGGGAATGTTCGACACAGAATATATTTATACAAATCCATTTTATAAAAAATATGCCAAGTCCTACTTTAGATTCATAGATGATTTGATATTTATATATGATGGTGGTATAGAAAGTGTTCAAGATTTCATATTAGAACTACAAAGAAATAGATTTTCTATACAATTTGATGGATTAAGTTATGGAAATAAAATTTCATTTCTTGATATTACCTTAGAACAGACGGTTGAAGAAGAAATAAAGACATGTTTACATAAGAAATTTGGTGTGGTTAATCAGTTTATGATGGGCAATAGCTGTCATCCTAAAAATACTATGGACTCTTTACCATATGGAGAATTTTTAAGAATCTCAAGAATATGTAATACTTTGACTTTCAGCTTTTTTTCCGGTTAGGGGTCGCCACAGCAGAATTCCGGTCCGCTCATGACTGGCAGTGGATTTTTACGGTGTCGAGTTACCAGCCCGACACCCAACCTTTAACGAAGGCAAGCCCATTCACGCTCGCACCTACCTGCATGATGTAATAATAATCATAATTTTGAACAAGAGTTACAACATACTGTGGAGATGTTTATAGAAAGGAAATATGACAGACAGATAATTGAGAAAAGTGTTAATAGAATAAAAAGAGAAAGATATGGTTAAAGGAACATAAAATGTGGGATTTTATCCTATAGGGATAAGAAAGGTATAACAGAAAAAAAAATGTCTTTATAGTTATGACATTTTGATATTTTGAGTGATAGTGTTAAGCAAATAATTGGACATTATTGGAAATTTCTGTCTAGATTTCATGATATGGAAGGATTGGCACAACAAAGTTTGTTTTTTCTTACAAAAATGGAAAGAGTTTGAGGGATATAGTAGTACATACTAAATTAAAAAAAACTGATGACAGCTTGCCATGACATATTCAGATAAAAGGAGCAAAACCATGTGTGGGGGTGAACAAGATGTGAATATATAGTACAGACTTTTTCTAAAATTAATAACATTAATTTTCAAATGATAGGGGAATATCAGTGTACTACTGAAAAGGTGATTTATGCAATTAAATGTAGTTGTGACAAATACTACATAGGTCAGACTAAACGTATGTTCAAAAGAAGATTATTAGAACATCTGAGAGATATAAGGCAAGGGAAAATGGAAAGTCCTTTAGCTCAACATCTTAAACAGTATCACAATGGTAACTTTGTAGGCTTAAAAGCCACTATTTTAGAACATATACAGGGAGAAAGAGATAGTGATTATGTTAGAAATCTGTTATTGTACAAAGAAACACTTTTCATTTTAAAATATGGTACTTTAATTCCACAGGGTCTGAATACAGACTGCTGCTGGAAGTGTATTATTTAATTAAACGGAAATGTATCTTTAAGAATTTTAACAAGTGTATAATAATCAATTAATGATTTAATTCGCAACTGGGAGTATATAAGGTTAAGTTTTTTTGTAATGAATGTACTCCTTGAAGGCTTATGTGAAGCTGAGGCACTAGAGTGCTTATTTGATTTGTGCCACTGTGAGAATTTTTGCTGTTTTTTATTAAAATTTGCCCATACCTTGACGTTCGTTGTTTTTGAAATAAATAAATATGCCAACTCTGATATGAATCACTCACATATGTAAGAGAGACCTCAGGTAGTGGATTCAATCAGATTAGGTTCTACAAGGCCATCCGTTCATTCCCCCTGAGCCCAAGGCCATAGTGACCAAAGATGCTTCCCAGTTGGGGTGGGGGGCACTTTCTGGAGAAAACAGTCCAAGACACTTGGTTCCCCAAAGAAGCCAATTTGCATATCAGTGTCCTAGAGATGACAGCAGTGCTTTTAGCATTGCAGGCCCTTCAGGATGCTCTCCCTTTGGGGATGATTGCAATTGAAGCAGACAATATGTTAGTAGTTTGATATATCAGCAAACAAGGGGGGACCAGATATTAACCCTTGCACCCAGAGTGTGGCAATAGGCGATCTCATCCAACCAGTTTTTCATAGAAATTCACATTCTGTGGAAGTCCAATGTGATAGAAGACAAGCTGAGCAGGTGCATTTTTCTACTTCATGAGTGGTCTGTCAACAAGAATGTGACAGAAATTATTTTTTGTCAGTGGGGCCAGCCTTGTTGCAATCTTTTTGCTTCTCCCCTAAGCACAAAATGCAGCAGATACTTTTCCCTAATCCCCCCACAGGGGGATTCACCAAGGGACACTTTTCATCACAATTGCCCCCCCCCGGTCTACTATATGCTTGTCAACCAATCCCACTAATTCTGAAATTTCTACAGAAAGCTGTCATGTTGAAGAGCAAAGTTATCCTCGTTGCACGTTACTGGCCTTAACAGATTTGGTTCCCTTTCCTTTGGCCTCATTTACTTTACCAACCTTGGTTTCTGGATCCGACTCTAAACCTCCTGCCTTATCTAATAGGCAGGATCCATCCAGACATATCTTTTCCATTTGTTGATGGCCTGGCTTTTTTCCAATTCCATTAATAGCCAGACAACCTATGCTCTCGTCCCCTTTCTGACATATACTTTTATCTTCACATGAACCTTCAACACACAAACTCTATTCTAGCAAATTATCAGCCACTTCAAAATCATGTTGAATCTTTTTCAGCTCTGATACATAACATTCTTGAATTTTTGGCCCTAATTTTTAAAAAAGGAGCTAGTTCTTCAACTGTTAAAGTTCAGTTAGCAGCGATTTCAAATCTTCACATTGGATTTGCCCAAACACAGCACTACTACTGCCCTGACATCCTTCACTAACCAAAAATACTCACAGAAATGAAGGCAAATTAGTATCCTCAGTCTTCCTTGACCTATCCAAAGCATTCAACACAGTTTCACATAGTTCACTCTTAACAGCTCTTTCTGAACTTAGATTCAGCCATAATGCACTTGCATGGTTCCAGGACTACCTAGCTGGGCACTAGCAGGCTGTAAAATAGCAACAGCATTTTCTTTTTACCACTCAATCTTGGGGTTTCACAGGGTTCTATCCTGGGTCCTCTCATCTTCACCCTTTTTACTAACGCTCTTCATACCTCTACTCTGCATGCATCCCTTATATGGTACGCAGATGACTCTATTCTAATATGTGCTGCCCTCACATTCCAACAACTTCAAACAAAAATCCAGCAGTCCTTTTCCTCTGTAGAATCATGGCTATCCAATGCTGAACTCATTTCTAAACCCCACCAAAACCAAACTAATGATTTCCCTCCAACCAAAACCACTGACCCTCCCTCACCCTTCCGTATCTCATCAGCAAACAACACAATTATTTCTCCAGTCACCAGCACTAAGCTACTTGTGCTCATTGATAGTAACTTAAAATTAGATGCTCACATTGTTCACTCAATAAAGTCGACAAAAAACTCAGACTTCTGTATCGAAATAAACAATTTCTAACAAACCACACAAAAGCAACAATTACCAGAACACATCTAGTTTCTAGCCTCCTATACGCCTTCTCCATTCTCACTAACCTAAGAAAACCAACCTAACCAAACTAGACATCTGTTACAACAAAACTGCACAGTTTGCCACTGAATTCTCATATAGATCCCACCACTGCCTATCACTCAGACAAATCACTTGGCTTGAACTACCCAACCTCCTAGCCTACATCCACCTGACAACTGCTCACCAATTACTCTACCAATCTGACAAAACTTCTGCCTTCCAAAACTTCCTTCAACCCCATTCTACTAGCCATTACTTCATTCCACAAACAAATCACTACTAAAGATCACTAAATCTAGTAACATAGCAGGAGAATCCCTTTACTCTAGCAATAGGTTCCTAGGTTCATAGGTAGGTACTAGGCTATTGGCCCTAGGGCCTATATAAGCCTAGCCAAAAGGTACCCTGGCTTTCGCCACCCAAGAAAATTATTTTCATGTGCCGCTGTCGAGCAGAGCCACAGAAGTGATCCCCGGGGTGAATTTCCTATCTCCCATCCAATCATCAAGATTTTTCTTGAAGAGTGCTAATGAGGAGCTTTGTTTGATATAGATAGGTAGTTTGTTCCAGAGTATGGGAAGTCTCTGGGACAGGAATCTATCCCTCCAGCATGCTCTGTTTATTGTGGTGACAAGGTTTAGGTCCCTAGAGCATGTAGCTCAGAGGGACTGGGATTTCTTTAAGTGGAGCATGTCCAACAGCTCTGGGTTTGACATAGCTTTGTGTGTTAGGCAGAGATCACCTCTGAGTAGGCAATATGTGATGGAATAAAGCTACAGTTTTTGAGACGGTCTGTGTAGGGCATATGTTTGAGGCAGGTAATCCTCTTTGTGAGGTATTTCTGCGGCCTTTCCAGTTGTTGTAGATGTCTTGTGAGGTACATACCAAAAGGGGCGTTGTACTCTATAATGGGTCTAATGAGTGGTGAGTAGAGGAGAACAATGAACTCTTTTTTCCTGGATGAGAAACATTTTGTGATGAGGTGTGCCATGTAGAAGGATTTCCTGACTACTGTGGCAATGTGATTATCAAAGGAGAGACTACTGTCCACCTGTGTCCCAAGGTCTCTTATCACACTTTCTGTGTTAAGTAGACTACCGCCTATGTGGTAGTTCATGGGTACAGAGTTTTTACAAAAAGAGATGACAATGCACTTTTTGGCATTGAGCTTGAGGCCATGGCTTTGACACCAGGCATCTGTCGCAGCGAGGCCCTTTTGTAAGATGTCCACATCTTTTGGAGTTTTGATTATGGCTCCTAGTTTGCAGTCATCTGCGAACTTCATTAGCCAAAGACCTTCTGTGTTAGCCTGTACTTCAGAGAAGTAGATACCAAACAGGAGAGGACCGAGGACTAAACCCTGTGGTACTCCACTTGTCACTGGTCTGAAGCTGGATTTGGAGTCTGCTACTTTCACAATGTGGGTTCTGTCAGTGAGCCAGTTGGCAACCCATCTTGTGACATAGGGATTTATACCTAGTTTAGTGAGTTTATCTATAATTCCAGAGTGGGGGATGGTGTTGAAAGCCTTGGCAAGATCTAGATAGGCTGTGTGAACCACCTTACCCTTATCTACGGCTTTGGTGACCGCTTCAAAGAAGTCTATCAGGTTTAGGAGACATAATCTGCCTTTTACAATACCGAACTGGGTGGGGTCCAGAGTTTGGAGATTACCAGTGTCATTGTTTATAAGTTCCATGATGATACGTTCCATAGCCTTGCAGACCAGGCTCATCAGGCTAATGGGGTGGTAGTTTCCGGGGTCTGTGTTGGCTCCCCCTTTGAGGAGTGGGATAACCGTCACTGTGCGCCATTCAGTGGGCATATAGCCTGAGGTGAGGCTATGACTGAACATGGTACTTAGGTGGGGTGCCAGTTCATTCTGTCGTTCATGTAGAACGCAGCCTGAGATGTTGTCAAGTCCCATGGATGCTGCGTTCTTGGCTTTGGAGAGTGTGTTTTTTACCTGTGCAGCCATGATTACAGGAACTTTGCATTCTTCCGTTATAGAGATGGGCCCTTTAGGGGATGAGAGGGGGGGTAAGGGTAGCACTGAACCTATCTGCCAGGATGTTGGCAATATCAGTTGGTTCTGTATATTTAGTGCCATTGTGCTGTAACTCAGCAGATCTGAGTGTTGCCACTGAGATTATTGACATAGCTATAGAATGCTTTGTGGTTGTCTTTAGAGTCAGTGGCGATTTTGTTTTCGTAACTAGCTTTGGAGAATTTTATGAGGGATCTCAGCTTCTTACTGAGGCTGACCAGGGAGTTCCTCCAATCGTGGGATTTTACTCTTTTTTGCAACAGTTTCTTTCTTCTATTGTAGATTTTGTTTATGGCAAGGGACCACCAGATTGGCTTCCTTTTTTTGCGGGATAGCATCTTGGTTCTGTTAGCGATTGCATGATCCATGCACTAGTGTAAGTGCTTATAAAGTGCATTTGTACAGAATTCAGCAGTCATACCTCTATCGTCCATCAGCATGGGTGTCATGAAGTTTGCCACTTCTGTCTTAAGAAACGTGAAGTTGGCTTTAGAGAAATTTTTACGGTGGTTTCCCTAATGGGGGGGTGGGGGAGGGATGTGGATATCTAGGGTGATTAGCTTGTGGTCGGATCTGACCAACGAGGAATTGACCTCTGGTGTGAAGCACCAGTTGCCCATGTTGGTAATAACCAGGTTTAGGATATTGCTGCCCCTGGTGGGGGTGTGGATAAGTTGATCCAAAGCATTGGAATTTATGAATTTCAGAAAACGTTGAGCAAAAGAGTTGGTACATGAGTAGTTTTCCCAATAAATGGTGAGGTAGTTGAAATTGCCCATTATTAGGGTGTTAGGTTGTACCCTAATATTTCCCAGTGTATCAAGAAATGAGGAGTGGGAATCCTGGGGCACGGTGGGGGATCTGTAGCAAGCTACAATTTGGATTGCAGACTTGCCCAGAGTTAGTTGCACTTGGATAATCTCGGATGCATTATGCTGAGCAACTAGCCTGAAAGTGTGGATATCCTTAATGAATATGGACACACCTCTGCCTTTAGTGTTTCGGTCCAGGTTAGGTGGCCAAAAGGTGTGGTATGAATTATAGCCTGGTAATGCAGGGGTACTCTCTGGAGCCTTGAACCAAGTCTCTGTCACTGCACAGATGTCAATGTTCTCCATTTTAAGGAGTGCCTCGAGTGAGTGCATTTTGAGGTTTAGACTTCTAGCATTGAGTAGCAATACCCTCAGATTCTGCTTGCTTGTACCTGTTATGGTGGTGAATTTGTCATTTGAACCTTGCCTAAAAAAGGCACTATAGGGGTGGCTAGAGCCTTAGCCAGTATTCAGAATCCCAGGGGTGACAGGTGCAGGCCATCTCTGGCAAAGCATTGTGGTTTATGTAGCTAAACTCTTGAATGCCCTGCCTCCACACATAAAAACTACAACAATCATGATAAAATTCAAAAAAAGTCCTAACATCCCATCTATCAAATGCATGGATATGCTCCTGTGCAAGCCCAGGTTAAAAATAAAGTTTTTCTGATTAAACTCTGTAGAGTAGTTTACGTAACCACAAGGCATCCCTGGAGCTCTTTATTTTTTAAGGGCTTTTCTATCAATTCAACTCTAGTTATGTTGATTTACTGAAACTCTGTGTATAGCCTAACAAATTTAAAAAATGTTGTTCTGTTAGCAATGTAAAAATACTGTACTGTATGGATGTTCTATACCTTTGTAAATAATCACTTATTTCATGAATGCACATAAGTTTTGTCTGTGTTCTTTCATTGCATCTTAGTAAAATCTCTGTGTTTATGTAACTATGTGGAGCTTTTCTCCCTGGGCCTCGTTGAAAAAGGACAACTTGTCCAGTTGGACTTTCCCAGTAAACAAATGCAAAATAAATAAATACATAAATAAACTGAGGGTTCCTCTTTGGCCTCTCATAAGCTGTGCAAAGCCTTTTTGTGAGGCATTCTTCTTTTAAGGCTTCCTTTTAAATACCATACTCCCCCATGGGGCCTGAATCTGGTACTGCAGGCACTTATTCATTCCCCTTTCAAACTAGCAGCTGTGTGTGACTTTAAATATCTTACTTGGAAAATGATTTTTCTGGTAGCCATTACTTCTGCTAGATGAATTTCAGAAATTCAAGCCTTGTCTTCAAAACCTCCATACTTGATTTTTCACAAGGATAGAGTTACATTATGGACCAATTTAGACTTTCTTCCCAAGGTGGTGTCAGAATCGAATATCATTCATAGGTTCATAGGTTCATAGGTTCGTAGGTTCATAGGTTGGTACTAAGCTATCAGCCCTAGGGCCTATACAAGCCTAGCCATAACAATTCCCTGGCTATTTCTTCCCACACTATTTACTTCCCTGGACCCCTGTCTAGCAGGGCGACTGACATGATCCCCGGGGTGAATTTCCTTTCTCCCATCCAATCATCAAGGTTCCTTTTGAAGAGGGCCAAAGAGGCACTCTGCTTGACATGTATGTGCAATCTATTCCGGAGTCTGGGGAGTCTCTAGGTCAGGAACTATCCCTCCAGCATGTTTTGTTTATTGTGATGACAAGGTTTAGATCCCTGGAGCGTGTGGCTCTGAGGGATTGGGATTTCTTTAAGTGTAGCATGTCCAGCAGCTCTGGGTTTGACATGGCCTTGTATGTTAAACAAAGATCGCCTCTGAGTAGACGATATGTGACAGAGTATAGCTGGAGTTTTTTAAGGCGGTCAGCGTAGGGCATCTACTATACTAAAAAAATCACAGTGAGGTATTTCTGTGACCTTTCCAGTTGTTGCAGATGTCTTGAGAGGTACATACCAAATGGGGCGTTGTATTCTATAATGGGTCTAATGAGGGATGAGTACAGTGGGACAATGACCTCCTTTTTTCTGGATGAAAAGCCCTTAGTGATGAGGTGTGCCACATAGAAGGATTTCCTGACTGTTGCGGCGATGTGGTTATCGAAGGTGAGACCACTGTCCACCTGTGTCTCTAAGTCTCTTATCACACTTTTGGTGTTTAGTGTACTGCCACCTATATGGTAATTCATGGATACATGTTTTTTCCCAAGGGGGATAACTATACATTTCTTGGCATTGAGCTTGAGCCCATGGCCCTGGCACCAAGCATCTGTTTCTGTAAGGCCCTTTTGTAGAGTATCCACATCATTTGGGGATTCAATAATGGCTCCCAGTTTGCAGTCATCTGCAAACTTTGTTAGCCAGAGTCCCTTAGTGTTGGCCTGTACTTCAGAGAAGTAGATGCCAAACAAGAGCGGTCCCGGGACTGAACCCTGAGGTACTCCACTTGTCACTTGTCTGGAGCTGGATTTGGAGTTGGCTACTTTTACAGTGTGGGTTCTATCAGTAAGCCAGTTAGCAACCCATTGGGTGACTTAGGGATTAATGCCCAGCTTAGTAAGTTTATCTATGATTCCAGAGTGGGGGATGGTGTCAAAGACCATGGCAAGGTCTAGATAGGCTGTGTAAACCACCTTACCCTTGTCCATGGCTCTGGAGACTGATTCAAAGAAGTCAATCATGTTCAGGAGACAAGATCGGCCCTTCACGAACCCAAACTGGGTGGGGTCCAGTGTATGAAGGTTGCCAATGTCTTTGTTTATAAGTTCCATAATAATACGCTCCATGGCCTTGCAGATAAGGCTCGTCAGACTGATGGGATGGTAGTTTCCGGGATCCAAGGTGGATCCCCCCTTGTGGAGTGGGATAACTGTAGCTCTGCGCCACTCAGTTGGCACGAAACCTGAGGTGAGGCTATGATTAAACATGACACTTAAGTGAGGTGCCAGTTCATTTTGTAGTTCATGTAGTACACAGCCCGGGATGTCATCTGGCGCCATGGAAGCTGTATTCTTAGCTTTGGAGAGTGAGTTTTTTACCTGTGTGGCCATTATTACCGGAATTTGGCAATCTTCCAATATTGAGATGGGCCATTTAGGGGGTGAGAGGGGGGTGAAGTTGCCACTGAATCGATCAGCCAGGATATTGGCAATATCCTTGGGATCAGTATATTTAATGCCATTCTGTTTTAGCTCAGAGCAGATCTGAGCATTGCCATTTAGATTCTTGACATAGTTATAGAATGCCTTGTGGTTGTCTTTGGAATCTTTGGCAATTTTATTTTCGTAACTAGCTTTGGAGGATTTTATGAGGGATCTCAGTTTCTTACTAAGGTTGGTAAGGGAGTTTTTTGCATCCTGGGATTTTCTTCTTTTCTGCAACAGTTACTTCCTTTTGTTGTAAAGTTTGTTTATGGCAGGGGACCACCAGATTGGCTTCCATTTTTTGGATGAGAGCATCTTGGTTCTATTTGGGATGGCACGATTCATGCATTAGTGGATGTGCTCATGCAGTGCCTTAGTGTAGGTTTCAGCAGTTGAACTTTCAGTTCCCGTCTGCATGGGTGTCATGAAGTTTGTCACTTCTGACTTGAGTAGCATGAAGTTGGCTTTGGAGAAGTTTTTTTATGGAGGTTTCCTTACTGGGGGGTGGGGGTGGGATATGGATGTTAAGGGTGATTAGCTTATGGTCAGACCTGACTAACAAGGGGGTGACCATAGGTGTAGAGCATCGATTTCCCATGTTGGTAATGACCAGGTCTAGGATATTGAAGCCCCTGGTGGGACTATGGATTAGTTGATCCAAGACGTTGGAATTTATGAATTCCAAGAACCCTTGGGCAAAGGTGTTGGTACACGAGTAGTTTTCCCAGTTAATAGCAGGTTTGTTAAAATCACCCAGTATTAGGTTGTTTGGCTCTATCTTAATATTTGTTTAGAAAGGTGTAGTGAGAATCTTGGGGCATGGTGGAGGATCTGTAGCAAGCTACAATTTGGATTGCAGTCTTACCTAGAGTTAGTTGCACCTGGAGAATTTCAGACGCA